>NC_041394.2:191945302-192220302 GCF_900747795.2 Erpetoichthys calabaricus | reverse complement strand
GCTCCTGACAGAGGGGGTGTGAGCTGCCGCCTTCAACAGCTTTGTGCCGCAGTGCTTCACATACAGCCCTATTGATTTGTTTGCTTTCTCTGTCTTTATGACAGTCTGTGCTCCTGACAAGCACTCCTTTGAAGAGGAAGATATGTTTGCATTCTTTTAATTGTGAGACAGAACTGTCATCTCTGTCTTGTCATGGAGCACAGTTTAAACTTTTGAAAAAGAGACAAATGTTTGTTTGCAGTGTTTGAATAACGTTCCTGTCTCTCTACAACCTCCTGTGTTTCTGCGCAAATCTGTGACCCAAGCATGACAATATAAAAATAACCATATAAACATTAGTGATGGGAACTCCAGCTCTTTTCAAAGCTTCGGCTCTTTTGGATCGGCTCCCTTTAAAGAGCCAGCTCTTACGACTCCCGAATGGCTCTTCGTTTAGTATCACTTGGATGCTTATATTTTAGCCTAATTAAGCAATTATGAATGGTTTGTGTATAGCCTAAGCAATTTCTTATTCATTGTTTTCAGACATTACGTATTTTATGCATTTTTTCATTACAATAAATACACAGTTACTATTGTTTAACATTTTAATAAAAGCTTTAAATGAACAGCTTAACACAAAACCACAGCAAACAAATTAAATAAAGGCCAAACTTAACAACAACAACACAACACTATGACTCTTTGAATAAAAGTTTTTCGGACAGGTTGGCATTCAGAAATGCCAGATCAGCTTAGATGGGCTGATGCGATTTCTCCTCTCCGTGATTATTTGTCCTGTTTTTGAGAAGACTCTTTCTGAGGGGACCGATGTAGCGACAATGCAAAGTCTTCCTACCATTACCTTAACCAGGCGTGGGTAGACTGCAGCCTTGGCCTCCCACCAGCTCACTAGGTCTTCAGATCTTTGGATGAGGTGCTCCTCAAGATAGGACCTCAGCATCAGCTGTGGGATTTCTCCTTGCAGTGTCTACTGTTGCTCTTTCGTCAAAGAGCCTCCATACAGCAGAAGCTTGTGGTTCCTGTGAACACGCCCCTGCTCCAATTTCTTCGATCTTGTCCCTCTGATGGAGGAGCAGACAGGCTGCTGGGGTTGCATCTTGCTGCTGCTGCACTTATTCTTTGAAATGCCTCATCCACAGCTCTTTTGTTATTAAATGCTACTTTTTTTCCAGAGCAGTGGTTTCTGAAAGCACAGTGTTATACTCCATCCTTAGATATATAGTTATGGAATAATTGTTTGGGACAAAGTTTTTCTGCTAGGGAGAACATACATGGGGTTTAAGGCCTGTACAAAAGTTGTAAATCCACTGTCCTCCACAATGGAAAATGGTTAAAAGTCGCTAGCTATCATTTGATCATTTGGCCAGCTCCTCATCAACACTTATTTGTTTGTTTGGCGTCATTTGTTTTGGAATAAATGTGCTCATTTTGGTTAGAACTGAAGACCGTGTTATACCTGCAGTTTTCGGTAAGACAGTGGATGCTGCAGCAGAAGTACTTGGCTCTTTTCCACGGTCAGTGGATGGCAGGAGAGAGGGCACGCTCTCCTCCAGTTGCACGGATGGGTGGGTGGTTCTTATATGATGTGTAGGTTTGTTGTTGACCCTGCTCTAACGGATATTTTCATATTACAAATTCTGCACTTAGCTATGGAGTCTGCAATATCACTGAAATGCAGCCAGATGCTGCTTCTTTTTCGGCTTTCACTCAATTCTTCACTCTTCTTTTTTTCTTCACGATGCGTTTGCATTTAAATCTGGCTCCTCATCTGTCGCAGCGACAGGTACACAGAGCGTACCTGGCCTGTACCAACACTCGCTGTCTTCGGAGCATCTGCCCCCCTTTCTTCTTTCACATAATGGTACGATCCTAGTCCGATGTGTCGTTCGTGAACGAGCCAGCATTATGAGCCAATGTTCTATGTGCCCATATAAATAAAGACCCGCCCCTGCCGAATGGATTTTCAGCAGAGCTGAGCAGGAGCCGCTGAAGCTTCGGCTCTGCTCGACGGGCATCGGCTCCTCTCGTTCGCTTCAAAGCATCGGCTCTTAGAGCCGGCTCGTTCGCGAATGACACATCACTAATAAACATATGGTTTCTACTTCGCGGATTTTCTTATTTCGCGGGTGGCTCTGGAACGCAACCCCCGCGATGGAGGAGGGATTACTGTACATGTTTCTTATTGTTTGACTAAAAATACTGTAGGGTGAAATCAACCCTAACCCATCCCCTTCTGGGTAGGATCTTGTGGTCTTGTATTGCCTATTATCATCCAATTGACACTCGCAACGACCACCAGAGGGCAAAATGGAGGTGACTGCCAGCATTCTTTATGTTTAAACATAACATTCTTTATGTTTGAGCAACACCACGCCCCTGTTGCTTTTGAAATTAAATAGAGTTGGCCGGTTCTGAGTGTCAACGGGATGATAACATACATACAAGGCCGCAAGACAAGCACATTAGTGAGTCTTCATTGTTTAATTTATTTTTATTTTTAAAGTTGTGTGGTTTTTTAATTGTATTTTTCTCAATTAAAAAAAAAAAACACTTTATTTTCCTCCCGGGCAATGCTGGGTATTTCAGCTATATCTACATATATAAAAAAAAGTGTATGTATGTGTGTATGTATGTATGTATGTTCTTGCATCACTTCCAAATGGCTGGAGTGATTTTCTTGAAACTTGGTACACAAGTTTCTCATTGGTCAACTAAAAATACTGTAGGGTAAAATCAACCCTAACCCACCCCCTTCTGGGTAATGTGAGGGGTAATCTTACGGTCTTGTATGCATGTTATAATCCAGTTGACACTCTGAAAGACCACCAGTGGGCGAACTGGAGCTAACTGCCAGCATTCTGTATGTTTGAGCACCACTGTGCGCCTGTTGCTTTTGAAATTAAATAGAGTTGGCCGGGTTGGTATCCCAACTATTTTTGGGACTCATTCTGTCTTTGTGACTATAGCTGCCATATATATATAGATATATCTTATATATAAAGCAGACTGTAACAATCTTGCAGTCTTGTATGTATGTTATCATCCAGTTGACGCTCGGAACGTTTCTGGTGTGCTCCATAGAAGCAACAGTTTTATCATGAAAAATCCGTAGTATTATTTGTTTGTTGTTTAATGTTTGTTTTTGTTAACTATATTTTCATTTTGCATTATTCTTATTGTAACAATGTTGTACAGGTAATAGGATTAAAACGACCTAATAATAATATTGATTTAATTCACTTTTTTTACGTCGTCAAAAATTCTGCATGTAAAAACTTATTACTACAATTAATGAACTAAACCGTAGCTAATGTGTTGGTGTTACAAATCTTTTTTTAAAAAGAAAAGAAGAAATAGGATTTTTTTTTTAATAAGTTCATAATCAAAAACTAATTTAATTAACTTATCAAAATCAAAGGTAAAGTATAAACCAAATATAGCTATGATATTTAACTTATAATATTTATTTATACCGTAGGTAAAATATTTAACATTTAATTAATTGTAAAACAATTTCAATTTGAAAAGGAAAATTGGAGATTTGGTCTTGTATGTCTGTTATCATCCACTTGACACTTGGAATGTTTGGACAATCATTGAAAATTGCTGGAATCAATTTGGACACAGCCTGTTTCTCACATGGACAACTTTATGTGGCAAGTTCAAGGGTACAAAGTCCTAAAAACCTTTATATATTGGCTAAAGATGGAAAAACTAAAAACACTGTATATAACAAGGCACTTCAGTAAACAATACAACACATTAGCGAGTCTTCATTGTTTGTTAATTGATTTTTATTTTTAAAGTTTTATATATATATATATATATATATATATATATATATATATATATATATATATTTGTCAAACAACAAAAAAAAAACACTTTATTTTCCTCACAGGCAACACTGGGTATTTCAGCTAGTAATCTATAAAGGTACTTTCAAAGTACAATGACAGTACAAACCAGAGGTGACCAACAAAGTAACTGTTTATCTCTGTTGCAGTAGTATCCAGTACTGCAGTAGATGAACATCTGAGGGCAATAAGCTATGAGCTTAAACGTCATTGAAAGTGGGACTGCAGCAGAACACTCTGTTCTGTGCAGTTACTACAATATGAGCACACCTAGTAAAAATCTTAGTGATTACTATTTATTATACAGTAGTACGTTTTTTTCTGGATATTCGTGACCAACAAGACAGCATCCTGTTTCTCTGAGCCAGCTCGATCGGCAAATACATGGACTGTAAAGTCACCTTAAGAAATGCTTTAGTATACTTATTACCAATTTACTAACAAATTCATGTTTACTCATCTGTAATAAAGTTTCTTCCAGCCTGGATGAACCTCACACCACCTGTCCTACCCTTCTACCTACCTTTAATTTGATTTTCCAGAATTAACAACAATAGAGCAAGAGGAGCATACATACTGTAGTTGGAGATTAAACCATGGAAGGAAGAAGCATGATCACACACCAGAATAGTTTGACACGTGTTCATGTTCTACATCATCTGTCAGCTGTTTGATAGCCAGAAAGTGCAACTGATGAGAGGTTCATCCAGACTGGATTTATGTGCAAGTGAGTAAACACACCTTTAAATATGAAACACGTTTATCTTTTTTAGGGAATGTGTGAAAGATCTTAGTTTCATCTCCTGCATTAAAAAGTATTAATATGAGCATCATTTTTACTTTGGGAATGTGTACTTGACAAACTTGGTGTAGCAAACAACTACGTAACTACTGTGGTGAAGTATACACTTTCTAAGCCTTCGGTAAATGTTACAGTGTCCTCCTTAATGTTTGGGACAAAGGCACATTTTCCTTGATTTAGCCCTCTGCACCACAGCTTAAAATTACAAATTTAAAAATTCAGACGTAATTAAAGTGCACATTGCAGACTTTAAATTAAGGGTATTTGCATACATTTCATTCACACCATATAGAAATGACAACACTTTTTCTACATGGTCCCTCATTTCAGGGCACTATAATATTTGCGACAAATAGAGTGACAGGTGTTTCTGATTACTCACGTGTTTTTCATTGCTTCATTAGTGCAGGTGTAAGATACCTAGGCTTGCTTCTACACTTTGGAGTCTGTAGCTGCCATTGTTCAATATGACAACAAAAGCTGTGTCAATGACAGTTAAAGAAGCCATTATGATGCTGAAAAATAAGAATAAGACCATTAGAGACATCAGTAAAAGACCATTAGAGACATCAGTAAAACCTTAGGATCACCTAAATCAACTGTCTGGAATATCATTAAGAAGAAAGGAATCCACTGGTGAGCTCAGTAATCACAAAGGGACTGGTAGGCCAAGGAAGACCTCTATTGCTGATGATAGAAGAATCCTGACTATGGAAAAGAAAAAGCCACAAACGCCTGTCCGTCTTGTGGACGGATGAGACAAAAGTTAATTTTTTTATCAGGGTGATGGCATAAGCATAGTGTGGTGATTAAAAGGAACTCTCCAAGATCCAAAGCATACCACCTCATCTGCTAAACGTGGTGGGAATGTTATGACTTGGGCATGTATAACTTTCACAGGTACTGGCACACCTATCTTTATTGATGATGCAACTGCTGACAGCAGTTGCACAGTGAATTCTGAGGTGTATAGAAACATCTCAAGTTCCAGGAAATGCCTCCAAGCTCATTTGAAGGTGTTTCATCTTACAATAAGATGGTGATCCCAAACATACTACTATGGCAACACAGGACTTTTATCAAATCTAAAAAATGGAAAATTCTTGAATGGCCATGCCAGTTGCCCAGTTTAAATCCAATTTTGCATGTCTTTCATATATTGAAGAGAAAACGTAATGGGAAAAGCCCCTGAAACAAGCAGGAGCTGAAGATGACTGCAGTAGAGGTTTGGCAGAGCATCGCCAGAGAAGATACTCAGCACCTGGTGATGTCTATGAATCCTAGACTTCAAGCAGTCATTGAATGAAAGGAGTATGCAACCTGGTACTAAATATGACTGCTTTAATATACGTACAATTGGTATAACTCGAATATTATGGTGTCCTGAAATAGGGGGAGGGGTGCAATATAGGAAAAGTGTTGTCATTTTTGAATGGTGTGACTGAAATATATGCACATACCCTTAAAATCTAAAATGTGCACTTTAATCATGTCTGAATTGTTTGATTTATAATATTAAACTATGGAGCAGATTGCTAAATGAAGGAAAAATTAGTCTTTGTCCCAAATGTTATGGAGGACATTGTTGAGCTAAGTGAAAACTGGCCAAATCTTTGGCTGTGGAAGAAGAAAGACAGTGTCAGTCAACAGATAAGTTCATTTTATGAAGTTCTAATACATAACTTTTATATGCACTTTGTTCTGAGTCTCACAGCACACTTTTTTATTGGTAGGCATCTACCTTTTGCGATACACCACATATGTTAGTGCCTAAACCTTTTCATTGTGCTTGATCACTTACGTTCAAAAAACCATAATCTTGTCTATCTGTCTACATAATTAATTTATATTTTACCCATCCTTGGATTGTGTAACCATACTGTGATGACAACTTAACAATAATTCCATGTCTTCTCTCAAGTTTTTATTTGTGTGTGCTAACATGTTTCTTTAAAATATTTTATTACTGTTATACAATAATATTAATGTATTATTGTTTTTCAAATTGTATTTTTATACATTATACAGAAGTACTGTCTCGGAAAATAAATATTTTATCTGCACCCAATTTCACTGTTTGCAAATACAATATGTAAAATAAAGCATTAAAACAAAATACTGCTTTTCATCTTTGCTAAATGTCAGTTTAATTTTTTAAATATCTCATCAATATGATTTGACAGAAGAATTTAGAAGTACAGTGTGTGTTGAAAGTATTCACCTCAACTCCCTACTGGGCCACCTTTTGCTGTTTTAGGAGCAAAAGCTACATGACATTTAAAGTGTTTTTCTTTCTTTTTTCTTTTTGTACAGTTAACAAAATGCACATAAGTGATTGTGGCCCCAGAAAATGTAAAGTATATTTTGTTAACCATATAAAAAGTCAAGTTAAATGTGTTGTAACATTCAATTGTAATACAGCAAATACATTTAGTTGTTCTACATATATATGTTGTTAGCATGTAAATGAAAATTACTTGTACAGTTAATTTTTTTCTTGTATAAAAATACAGTAAATTCCATCTAAAAGTGCAGCCACCAGTCAAACTCTTACCTGTTTTGTTTTTTTTTTTTCCTTGTCCCCCGCCCAACCCTGACCACCCCTACTTCCACAAATCATAGGTGAGATGGACACAGACGATCAAGATGATGAGTCAAGTCAGGATCAGGATTTACCATCAGAAAATGAAAACAGTCATTCTGAGGAGTCCGTGGCAGGAGACAACGAGCTAGATAATGGAGTTAGTGGGGAGCACATTTGTAAAGGACATAATACTCTGGCGCTCAAAAAACAACTCTTTACATTCCAATTTAATAATTTAGGTAATACTGATTTCAATTACATCAAGCAAGAGCCAAGGCAGATACGTTTTGATGACAGACATCTTAGGCTTGATGGTAAGTTTATTTAAGGCAGCTATGTTTTATTTTAATATTGTTAATATTATTTACTGCTACTTGTTTGTAATATACAAATATGAAAAAGTTTGGGAACCCTTCTCAGCCTGCATAATTATATACTGTACTTTCAACAAAGAAGATAACAGTGGTATGTCTTTCATTTCCTAGGAACATCTGAGTACTGGGGTGTTTTCCAAACAAAGATTTTTAGTGAAGCAGTATTTACTTGTATGAAATTAAATCAAATGTGAAAAACTGGCTGTGCAAAAATTTGGGTACCCTTGTAATTTTGCTGATTTGAATGCATGTAACTGCTCAATACTGATTACTTGCAACACCAAATTAGTTGGATTAGCTTGTTAAGCCTTGAATTTCATAGACAGATGTGTCCAATCATGAGAAAAGGTATTTAAGGTGGTCAATTGCAATTTGTGCTTCCCTTTGACTCTCCTGTGAAGAGTGACAGCATGGGATTCTCAAAGCAACTCTCAAAAGATCTGAAAACAAAGATTGTTCAGTATCATGGTTTAAGGGAAGGCTACAAAAAGCTATCTCAGAGGTTTAAGCTGTCAGTTTCAACTGTAAGGAATGTAATCAGGAAATGGAAGACCACAGGCACAGTTGCTGTTAAACCCAAGTCTGGCAGGCCAAAAAAAATACAGGAGCAGCATATGCGCAGGATTGTGAGAATGGTTACAGACAACCCACAGATCACCTTCAAAGACCTGCAAGAGCATCTTGCTGCAGATGGTGTATCTGTACATTGTTCTACAATTCAGCACAATTTGCACAAAGAACATCTGAATGGCATGGTGATGAGAAAGAAGCCCTTTCTGCACTCATGCCACAAACAGAGTCGCTTGTTGTATGCAAATGCTAATTCAGACAAGCCAGATTCATTTTGGAACAAAGTGCTTTGGACTGATGAGACAAAAATTGAGTTATTTGGTCATAACAAAAAGCGCTTTGCATGGCGGAAGAACAACACCGCATTTCAAGAAAAACACCTGCTACCTACTGTCAAATTTGGTGGAGATTCCATCAAGCTGTGTGGCTAGTTCAGGGACTTGGGCCCTTGTTAAAGTCGACGGTCGGATGAATTCAGCCCAATATCAACAAATTCTTCAGGATAATGTTCAAGCATCAGTCACAAAATTGAAGTTACACAGGGGTTGAATATTCCATCAAGTACAATGTTCTGGAATGGCCATGATAGTCCCCGACTTAAATATCATCGAAAATCTATGGGATGATTTGAAGCAGGCTGTCCATGCTCGGCAGCCATCAAATTTAACTGAACTGGAGAGATTTTGTATGGAAGAATGGTCAAAAATACCTCCATCCAGAATTCAGACACTCATCAAAGGCTATAGGATGCGTCTAGAGGCTGTTATATTTGCAAAAGGAGGCTCAACTAAGTATTGATGTAATATCTCTGTTGGGGTGCCCAAATTTATGCACCGGTCTAATTTTGTTAAGTTGCATATTTTCTGTTAATCCAATAAACTTAATTTCACTGCTGAAATACTACTGTTTCCATAAGGCATGTAATATATTAAAAGGAAGTTGCTACTTTGAAAGCTCAACCAATGATAAACAAAAATCCAAAGAATTAAGAGGGGTTCCCAAACTTTTTCATATGACTGTATATGTGTATATATGTATGTATGTATGTATATATATATATATATATACACACAGTAGAACCTCGGTTCATAAACATCTCGGTACACATACAAAACTTTTGCCTCGGTTCACGACCACATACTCAGTATACGAACAAGCCAGTTTCCCTTTCGGTTTGTACATGTTCAGTCTCTCCTTGTGCAGCGAGCAAGCAAGAGAGAGAGAGCATGACACACACACACACACACACACACACACACAGGCGCGAGAGAGAGGCGCACACACACAGGGGAGCACGTGAGAGAGAGAGGCGCACACACACAGGAGCAAGCTAGAGAGAGACACAGACACAAGGGCACTCCAGGAGAGAGAGAGAGGGATGACTGGATGCATAAGGTAGAGAAGGCTTGTTTTTGTTTTCAGTTCTGTTTATAGTGATTGGTTCGTAGCGTGCATTGTTGCAATGTTACTTTTCTTGGTGGTTTATTAAATTATGGATTTTTCAAATGTTCATTTTTTTTCCCTGTGTATAAAACTCATTTAAAAAAAAAAGTGTTTTTAGCAAGCGGTTCCTAGCACTATAGCACAAACTATTGCTGTGTTAGTTTTCTCTGTTTTTCAATGTAGAGAAAAGCCAAGCAAAATGACACCTTTTATTGGCTAACTAGAAAGATTACAATATGCAAGCTTTCGAGGCAACTCAGGCCCCTTCTTCAGGCAAGATGTAATACAGAAACTGAAGTTTCCTATGTTTATATACACACTCTAGGACAAGAAACAACATTGGTAAATCTTTAAATGAGAGATTTTGTATGTAAAAAATTAATAGATTCATTCAGGCTAGGGTTAATTTAGCAAGAGAGAAAAGAACAATGTATTGTCAAGATCTCTGGATAAGATAACTGTCCAACAAAGTCTTTTGAAGTTTGTAATGAGTTTTTCAAAACAATGTGGGTCTGTAGACAGGTTGTCTGTCATTCTGAGAGATGTAAACAATCCTCATATCTGGCCATAAAACTCTTGTCTTTATTCAATCCATGTTGTAAAGTATTAAATTTTAGCATGAGTTTAACTTCCCATTCTTTTCTCTCTTGCTGTGTTTTGAAGTTGCCCATAAGCACTGTGACCTTAAAGTCCTTCTCACAGTGTCCATGGCTGTTGAAGTGGGCCGCCACAGGAACATCTGTGTTGCCATGTTTAATGTGGAACCTGTGTAAGTTCATTCTCTGGCGGAGTGTTTGTCCAGTTTCTCCCACATAGAGTGCAGTGTCAGGACATTTCATGCAGAAAATTAGGTAGACTACATTAGATGATCTGCAGGAAAATGATCCCTTGATGTGATGTTCGAGTCGGCAGTGTGGTATAACTATACGGTCTGTATCATAGATGTGGGCACATGTTTTGCATCTTTTCTGTAGGCATGGAGATGTGCCATTTTCTGTTGGTTCACTTAGAGAGCCTCGGACAATTAATTGTTGAAGGTTTGGTGGTTGTCTGTATGCCAGGAGGGGAGGTTCAGGAAATACATTTTTCAGTGTTTGGTCATTGTTTAGTATTGGCTGAAGTTCTTTTATAATTTTTCGAAGTGTTTCAAGATGTGGGTTGTAGGTGACAACAAGGGGGATGCGATCCTTGTTGTCTTTGTTTTTATATTCCAGAAGGTTGTCTCTGGGTATAGCAGTAGCTCTTCTTATTTGAGTGTCTGTTGTTTTCGGGGTGTAACCTTGTTTGATGAAATCTTGTCTGAGCTCCTGCAGTTGTTGATCCCGGTCTGTTGGGTCTGAGCAAATACGATTGTACCGTATTGCTTGGCTGAAAATAATGGAGCGCCTTATATGCTTGGGGTGGAAGCTATCATTTTTCAGGTAGGTCCGTCTGTCTGTCGGTTTGTGAAAAATAGAAGTTACAAGGGTGTTGTCTTTCAGTTGAACGGTGGTGTCAAGGAAGCTGACTTCTGTTTTTGAGTAATTCAGCTTCAGCTTTATGTTGGGGTGAAAACAATTATATTCATTATGAAAATGGAGGAGGTCCTTTTCACTGGCAGTCCAGATTATGAAGATGTCATCTATGTAACGGAGATACAACATTGGTTTTACGATGCACATTGACATGAAATCTTCCTCCAATTTTGCCATAAAAAGATTTGCATAGTGAGGTGCAAACCGACATCCCATTGCAGTCCCCATTTGTTGTAAGTAGCAATCCTGTCCAAAAGAGAATAGATTATGTGTCAGAGTGAATTTTATCATTTCTATTACTGACTTTGTGGGTAAATCATGTTGTTTGAGGTACATTTCACATGCCAATATGCCATCATCATGGGGGATGTTAGTGTAAAGTGCCTCAACATCCATTGTGGCCAGTAAGGTTCCCTCAGGTAAGGGGCCTAAAGCAGACAGTTTTTTTAAGAAGTCAGTGGTGTCCTGGATGTAGCTGGTTGTGTTACGGGTGAGGGGTTTAAGGATCTGCTCCACCCAACCTGAAACATTTTCTGTAAGGGAGCCAATTCCTGAGATTATAGGTCTTCCTGGGTTCCCTTCTTTGTGGATTTTAGGAAGCATGTAGAAGTAACCCATTTTGGGGTTCTCAGGAATTAAACTGTTTACATGATCCCTGATGTCAAGAGGAAAGCTACTTACTATTTTTTTTAGTTCCTTTTTGTAGAGATCTGTTGGGTCTTCTTGCAGTTTGTGATAATGCACAGTATTGGACAATTGTCTTTGTGCCTCCTGTATGTAATCTGACGTGTTCATGATGACTAAAGCACCCCCTTTGTCTGCTGGTTTGATAATGATTTCTGTATTTTCCCTTAGTGAATGTATGGCTCTCCGCTCATCCCTAGTAATGTTTTCTATCCGATTTTGTTGCCTGTTTAAGATTCCTGTTTTCACTCTCTGTCGGAAGCAGTCTATATAATTATCCAGGGTAGAGTTTCTGCCAGCTTCTGGTGTCCATGTGGATTTATTGGTGGGGTTGTTGTAACTGCTTGTTGTTGGTTCCTGTGTGTTACTGTTTTCTTTCTTGTGGAAAAATTCTTTTAGTCTGAGTTTTCTGAAGAATTCTTCCATATCACTGCAGAGTCTGATGTTGTCAATGGGCTTTGCAGGACAATATGAGAGTCCCTTTGTAAGTACCGACATCTCTGCTTCATTTGGTCCGTATATATATATATATATTTATTTATTTATTTATTTATTTATTTATTTATATTTTTATTCATCTTTTCTTTAATACATATATAACTTAAAAATAAATAATTTTTAAGTACACTTTTTTGTAATGGTGTCAAGCAAACCACAGACTCGTACAGCTTCAAAGACCTTATCTTTCTTTATGTTATTCTTTGAGGTTTTTTCCTTTGTCACTTCAATAAGCTGTGCATACTACTTTATTCTACTGTGTCTGTTATTTGTGACTTTTACTGCTTGGCTGATAACTGTTAAATGTTTTAATGGAATTTGAATAGTTTGAAAAATGTGCTAATTTTGTACAGTATCACTGCTGTTCAGCAATGTCAGACAAGGCATGTACTGAAAAATCAAGTAAAATGCAGGTTTTGTTTTTGCCTATTTGTAGTTCCACATAAAATGACATTATCCTATTACCGTTCCTATCGCGCTTGCCAGCTCCCCGATCATGAATTCAGTCATACACGTTGTAGTGAAAACAATAGGTGCTGATTTTTTTTATTTATTCTTTTTTTTAATTTGTCTATATGTATGCATTTTCATATTTTGTCAACTTTTGTACTTATTAGTTGGTATTGAATAGTAACATGGCTCTTCACAGTTCTCTTAGCTGTTACCTTTCAAAGTGCTGCAACTGCCATGTGTGCTTTTCTTTAAATAAACTCTGTGCCATACACAAATTATGTGCACTGTTAAAACATATATTTGTCATATATGGATTGGACAACATATGTAGGTCTCTTGTTTGTCTGCACAATAAAGACAAAATCCTGGAAAATGTTATGAATTTTATAAATACCAGACAGTTTGCTATTTTTGGAGTCAAAAACAAAAATCACAGGAAAAAAGAGGATGTGTCACCACCCTACATCTATTTTTATTTCAAAACAATATCAATAGATCAGCTGTGATTGAAGAAGAAAAAATAGTCATAAACATAAATGGATTTTTTTCCCCTTATAGATTCTTGTGTCATATGAATCTACTTATGCTATATGTCAAATACGGGTAACTTATAGTGGGGAAAGCAGGAATGCAGTTGGGAGAAGATTGGAGCCTTTTGCAGGCAGGAATAGATGGAATTGTTTTTGGGAGCAGCCAGGAGTATGATTAGACTTTGCTGGCATGCAGACCTCTACATTGGAGCAAGAGAGTAACAGTTCTTTTAGGGTGTAGTGGAGTCATTTACTGTAATGCTGAGATTAACACAAGCAAAGCAAAATGCAATTTTTACTCTTTTGTCTTTTTTTTGCCTTGGAGTAAGATTTTTTTCTTTAATACATTACATATTCTTATATATAATTATTTTATACTAACTGTGCCCCTCGGCTCTGCCCGCGTAGAAGTGAAAGAGGACAGCGAGGAGGGCCCTGCCTGGCTTCCAACTCCTAACGTCACGCTTCCCCCTCCCCTCGGACTGTAGTCTCTGTCTCGGATTAGCGTGAATATATCGATCCTGCAAGCGAACTATGATTCTTAGTACAATGAGAGAAGTCGCAAAATGAACTGGAGTGTTCAAGCAAATTCTATAAAAAAGCCAGATCTAAATCCATTAAGTAGTTCTCTCATTCACTAGCAAAGCGGATGTAAGATACGCCCTGAGGCTGGGGCGTGAGTGAGGAGAGCCCTGCTCCCTTACCCTCAGGCCCACTGCGTCTCTCTCAGATTCCCGCAAATAAATCGGTACTGCAAACGAACTATGATACATAATGCAATGAGATAGATCGCAAAATCAACTGGAATGTTCAAGCAAATGATAGAAAGAAACCCAATCTAAATTCGTTAAGTAGTTCTCTCGTGAAAAGTGGACAGACAGATTTTATACATATATATATATATATATATACAGTAATCCCTCGCTACTTCGCGGTTCACTTTTCGCGGATTCATGACTTCACGGGTTTTTAAATACAAGTGATTGCCCGCCTATCGCGGAAGTTATGTTCCAGACCCATCAGCAACAGGAGAAAATCCGCGATATAGAAAAACCATATAAATAAACATTTTTATAGTTTAAGCCTTAAAATACCCATCCCACATGCTTTAAACACATGTAAACTTATAAAACACACTTTAACACATATGATATGTGGATGTCGGGCTAAGGATATGAGTAACATCTCACTATTATAAAACATTTTAACTTCACCCAAGACAAGACAGTGAGACAGGAAAATTGGTGATGTACAGGCTTAAAATTATTGACTCGCAGAGCGACAAGCAGCACAAAGCCAGCACAAAGTCCACTTCTCCTTAGCGTTCATTCAGCTCCCCACCCCCTTGACAATGCGAAGTGGCAGGAGTGTACTGCGCTTCCGGGGAGGGGGGGTTTGAGCGAAGGTGCGTTCAGCTCTCACACACACACACACTCCTCCTTCCGAACGCGCAGAGCGACAAGCAGGCATTTTGGCAGAAGCAGCACAAAGTCCATTTCTGCTCAGCGTGAGTTCAGCTGCCCCCCTTCACAAAGCGAGTGCAGACACATTGACGTCTGATCGCTGCGTGCAGTGTGCAGTGTTGGTCTGAGGTGTTTAAGAATGTAGAAAGTGTTTAAGAGCATAGGAAGTGTTTATAAGAGCGTGGGAAAGGTTAACAAGAGAGTGAGAAAGGTTTATAAGAGTGTGGGAAGGGTTTATAAAGCCTTAAAATATGTATAAATAATAAAATAAATATAGGTCGCTACTTCGCGGATTTTCACCTATCGCGGGGGGCTCTGGAACGTAACCCCCGCGATAGGTGAGGGATTACTGTATATATATACATATATATATATATATATATATATGTATATATACAGTAATCCCTCTTCGATCACGGGGGTTGCGTTCCAGAACCCCCCGCGAAAGGTGAAAATCCGCGAAGTAGAAACCATATGTTTATATGGTTATTTTTATATTGTCATGCTTGGGTCACAGATTTGCACAGAAACACAGGAAGTTGTAGAGAGACAGGAACTTTATTCAAACACTGCAAACAAACATTTGTCTCTTTTTCAAAAGTTTAAACTGTGCTCCATGACAAGACAGAGATGACAGTTCCGTCTCACAATTAAAAGAATGCAAACATATCTTCCTCTTCAAAGGAGTGCGCGTCAGAGAGAGAGAGAAAGAGAGAGAGAGAACAAAGCAAGCAGTCAAAAATCAATAGGGCTGTTTGGCTTTTAAATATGCGAAGCACCGGGGCACAAAGCAGTTGAAGGCAGCAGCTCACACCCCCTCCGTCAGGAGCAGAGAAAGAGAGAGAGATAAAAACAAACAATCAAAAATCAATATGTGCCCTTCGAGCTTTTAAGTATGTGAAGCACCGTGCAGCATGTCGCTTCACGAAGCAGCTGCACAGAAGGGAGCAACGTGAAAGCATTTTTAGACGAGCGTCTGTATCATCTAGGTGTGCGAACAGCCCCCCTGCTCACACCCCCTCAGAGAATGTCAGAGCGAGAAAGCAAACAATCAAAAATCAATACATGCTGTTTGATCTTTTAAGTATGCGAAGCACAGTGCAGGAAGCATATCGCTTGACAAATCAGCCATATGCAAGCCCAGCAAGAAAGAGAGCAATGTGAAGGTTTTATTGAGGAGCGGCTATATCTTCTAGGGGTGCGAACAGCCCCCGTGCTTACAATATATTTGAGGAGTTTTATTTAATACGTAATACGCGCTCTGGTTGGGTAGCTTCTCAGCCATCTGCCAATAGCGTCCCTTGTATGAAATCAACTGGGCAAACCAACTGAGGAAGCATGTACCAGAAATTAAAAGACCCATTGTCCGCAGAAATCCGCGAACCAGCAAAAAATCTGCGATATATATTTAAATATGCTTACATATAAAATCCACGATAGAGTGAAGCCGCGAAAGGCTAAGCGCGATATAGCGAGAGATTACTGTATATATATATAGATATATATATATATATATATATATATATATATATATATATATGTGTATATCTATCTATCTATCTATCTATCTATCTATCTATCTATCATCTATCTATCTATCTATCTATCTATCTATCTATCTATATATATATATATATATATATATACGAGGGCAATCCCAAAAGTAAGGTCTCCTTTTTTTTTAGAAATACAAACAACCGTTTATTTTCTATAATGTTTACATCATTTTAACGGTTAAAGACTTATTTATTTTTTGTACATAATCAGCATTTCGGTTGATGCATTTTTGTAGACGCTGTGGTAGTTTTAGAATGCCCATGTCATACCAGCTCGCCGCCATGTCCTTCAGGAAGCGTTGAACCTCATCTTTCACCTCTTCGTCGGAGCTGATTCGCCTTCCGGACAAATTTTCTTTCAACTTAGGGAACAAGTGGTAGTCACTGGGTGCCAAGTCCGGACTATAGGGTGGGTGGGTGATGAAGTTCCAACCGCCGATCTTTACACATGTTTTCCTCAACCTTTGCGACTGTCTCGTCGGAAATTGATGGTCTCCTGCGCGAACTTTGCACTTGGCGGTAGCGTTCAACGGGAGCTCCATTTTCAAGGGCTGCCAAGCCAAGATTGAGCATCCCAGCGAAGCCGCACATGCTTGTTTGAGAGTGAAGGAAGCACCAATCACAACAGTGTGGCCAACAGCAGTACGCACAGTTTCTCTACGTCCCCACCGCTTTGGAGACCTTACTTTTGGGATTGCCCTCGTATATATATAGAGAGAGAGAGAGATTGAAATTAAAAAAGAACAATAGGCAAAGGAATTGTTTATTTTATCATATTTATGTCTTTGTAGCATATTGCTTCATTCTTTCCAGACATGTGTGCTACACAGAAGCTAAAAAGCCAGAAAATGGCTTCTTTAGCAGTTTCTCTGTCTATTGTATAACAAAACAGGACCCTTTTAGCCCACTGACAACATTTCTCAAGGCCAATTTGGCAATTTTGGATCATTTAGCTAGTAACTGAAGTCAGGGGTAAGGTGTTCTGACTGAACATGGCTATGTGATTTACTTCTGTGGTGTGCTGTTAGTGACAAAAACAGATTTGTTAAAGCACTGCTATTTCCTATACATATGGTATTCTTTATAAATCATGATGAGTAGCTCCAGCGTGTGCCAGCTCATGTGTGCTTCTTACAATGTGAACAAATAAAACTTTTAAGAGCAAGTATTCCCTAATCATTATTAAACTCTAAACTCCCACATTGTGATGTAATTCGAAAAAAGCATGACCAGTGTCAGACACCAAAATTAGAAATACTTCATTTTTGCATACTATATTTCCACAGATTTTGGGAAATTTTCTCCCTTAAAGGGCATCTTAGATAATTCAGTGACAATTTATTATATTAGGTGCTTATTCTAGAGCCTTTTTCTCCATTGACATTCTAACATAACCCATATGTGTACATTTCACACTACATTTGCCAAAGGAGGAATAATCTTTTTATAATAAAATTATTGTTACATGTACAAATAATGCAGCATTAAGAAAATACGCTGAGTAGACATCAACAGAAATACCAATTGTTTTCAGTGTTAAATACACTATTATTTGAAATAACTAACTTATTTTGTCGCTGTTTTATACTTTTGTTCCTTACATTGTTTCTATTGCCCACAGATAAACAAAGCTTAGTAAACATTAAGCACATTAGTAACTAATGATTTAAACAAATGTTGCTTAGGGATAACAGGCTCTGTACGGCCAAATTTAACTACTGTATATTTGTTTGCAGAAATGTCTAATATAGTACAGTATTAGATATGCAGAAGCACATGTTTTCTATTTGAAAAACTTAACTACAAAAGTAAATGCCTACAGAACTGTTAATGTTCTTTTTAACAGTATTACTGTCTGTTTTGAGTGAAATGATAGCACCAAGTTCTCCAAGTTGAATTCACAGTGGCTTTACTTCTTAATAAAATGAACTTTTGTGTTTATTAACTAAGGCATTTCACATAGCATAAAAATATAAGATTATTATTATATTATGATATTTAAATCAAGATTTTTTTCCAACTGATAATATCTTGAATTTCAGGATATAAGGCACTTAGTTTACAGTATTACCTTAAGTCCAAACTTTTTTGTCCCTTGCTTTATATTTTTTGAAAACTTATATCTATATTTAATTATATCTTTTTAAACATAATTTGGAAATACCATTCCAAAAATTTTGTTAAATGAGAGCATCATATTGTTCATACGTTAAGCCTTCACTTTGTTAAACAAGAATACTTGTAAAGTGTTGTCCTAACCCTGAATTTTATTCATATATATTTTCTTTTATTCTCCATGTAAGAGAGATCATATCTGGCTTTGGACTGGGATCCAGAGGTGAAAAAACGATATTTCAATGAAAATGCTGCAGAGGTAACTGAACTATTAATGTATGCAACTAACTGAGCTTATTTTTTGTTTTTTGTGTTCAAGTGTTAAAGCTGTCTACTGCTTCTTAAGTACTGTGTTGTTTTCACTTAGTAATATATATTTCTTTTTAAGGTTTCTGATTTTTATATTTAATATGGAGTAAATATTCTATTGAAAGTAGTTAAGGTGTTTCTTGGAAGATTATATATTTTAATATTTAACAATGAATAAAATATATATATTTTTTAATTTTATTAAATATTTCCACAGAAATATTTGATGACATTTAATCTGCTAAGGTGACAGAATACAAGCCTTTCATAGTATTTTACTGCATGTGTGTTAAACAAACTGATCACATGTTAATATCAAGTTACTACTGTTACCTATAAACCAGTAAAGTAGATAATACAGTGTGGTAACTGATTATGTACTAAATTCAAAGGGATAGTAGTTAAATTCCAATACTGCAGGTATATTTATGTATTTCAGAATATTTTTTGCAACTTGTAATGTCAGTTACCTCTGCATTCAATTAGGGAATATTTTACAGTATAATGAGTGTCTTCTAATTTCTGCATTTATAACTTTCTACACGTAACATTACATAATAATATTAGGTAAGGCTTCTAGATGACTAACATAAAAATAAAAAATCAAATATTTAGTTTTAATGAATAATAATATAGACTTTTTGCAAGTGTATTATTTTCAGAAGAACTTGTGTTATTACAATACTAAATTATGAGAAATTATTTTGCTGCTTAGATTGTACAGTCAAAGGCATTGTCTATGTCAGGCAAGCACATAATGACACAACAGGAAAACTACATGATCCTTCATGTATCTACACCAACTCAAACTGTTGGTCCACGTTTGCACTGCAAGGATGGAATCCACATAGGTCCTCCCAGATCTCTTTCAGAGTGTCTTTTTCCTTGGAGTCTTAGGAATATAATCCATTGGTGATTGGAACAAATTCCTGAGACAGCAGTGGTAGTGACTCAGGTCACAAAGCAGCCAATATAGAACAGCAAGACAAACACAGCTTAGAGGGGGCTAGAATACACCTAATTTCACTAAACCTGAAAAAACGTAAAACAAAGAACCAATTAAACAGTATAAAGTAAAACAATGTATTGATATTAACCACAGCATAACATATGATTAATATTTTTAAATTTAAGTACACCTGTAGTAAATGCGTGTTAATATACAGTGTAATCCTCACCATTTGTACCTCTACACTGATGACCAAAACCCAAAGAAAATTCACATCATGGATTTACCTTTCTCTGCAAATTCAGTCAAACATCCCCAGAATGATTTAAGAACCATGCTGTCTCCATTTAGATTGTGACATGATAAAGTTTTCAGTGCAAACCAAGGATTAGTACCAGATTCTCCGCAATTTCCTCAATCCATCTTGTAACCGTTCGCTGTTAAAGGGACAGATGTTTAAACTCATCCTTCTTTGGGCAAAGGATTGCCTCCAACTCCAATAAGCACTCTTCAGCGAATTCACCATCAGCAAATGGTTTGCTTCTTTTGGCAATTTTGTTAGCTAATATATAACTAGTTTTTAATGTTCCTTCCTTTGCTGCATGAAGCTTTGTTAGAAGACTTTGCTGTTTTTACAGTTTAGTTAACAATTTCTCTGCAGTCCTCACCTTCTCCTTATCAGATACATTTCTGTATTTTTTGGCGTGCCTGGTCTTGAAGTGAGGTAGGGCTAGGCAATATATTGAATTTCTTATTTGATTCAATATTTATGAAAAATCAATGTGCAGACGTCAATATTGCAGTACTCACTGATTTTATTTGATTTTTCCACCACTTCTTCTGAGTGTTAAATAAAATCTGCAAAGACTTCAGCTGTCTTTCTAAGCATGTTTATGATGTCTCTGCCCATGTTGCTTGTTGGTGATGAGTGTGGAAAAAAATGAGCAAGGATCATTTAGAACAGGTAGGATTAGCCCTCTTTTTAGCAAATGATTTGGTTTTCTCCGAGATAACAGTTCAAGCAGTATAATATCTAAAGGTAAAGCCTTATTGCATATGAAGTGGCCATCCTGGTATGTATGGTGCCTGCAACTTGCCCTCCCACCACCCTGGCAAAATGGATTACTGTTAATCAAAGTTTCCCAAGTTTAAATGGCTCCATGTCTACGGAAATACCACCAGTCTCCTCAGAGTTTCACATGTCCTTTTTCAGGTCCTTCCCTTGTAAAGTGTCTGTCTGTTCAGTAGAGAAATGAGGATTCAAGAAGCTGTTAAGAACACTGGGTTCAAAGTATGAGATGTCCAACCTTACATACAGTATTTACTATGCTAGTAAATGTTCCACACTCATCATATGGTTCTCATCTTCAGTCTATAAAGTGTTCTGAAAACATAATGACAAATACAGAATGTTGCATTTTGATCAAAAAAATAATCACAATATCAATACAAGTCCATAGCCTAACCCTACATTTTTTAAAAATATCCCATCTTCAGTATTTGAGCCTATCTCTCCTGGACACAAGGCAGGATGGCAATCCTGGACACAACATCATTCCATTGCAGACCCCACCTTGCAACTGTCAATTAGCCTAATGTTAGTCTTTTGGAAGAAAACCCACATAGGAGAGAGGCAATGTCCAGAGCTTTTAAAAGTAGCAGACAAAGTTAATACAAATATACATAATGGAATATACAATGTAATTTCATTAAATAGCAGGAAATTGTTACATAAAGGGATAAGAGTTAAAATACCAAGGAGAACGTATAGGTTTTCAATCAGTCTGCATTTAAATGTTGAAAGAGACGGTACATAAACTTTTTCTGACAAAGAAACCCTGAGGCACTTGAACAAATTACTAGTGAGTATTCCTTAATTTTTTTTCTCCAAGCAAAATATAACAGAGAGAGAAAGACTACTGGAACTGGAACATGTATGCTTTTCTGTTTGTTTTGTTTTCTTATATACTATATGCATTAGTAATGAGTTCTTGCAATCAGAAATCTGTTTGAATTCCAAATAGTAAATTGAAGAATGGGCCACCAGTTGTGTCATTTGAAATGCATTGCCCTTTTTAGCTAGCAGTTGCTGTCTTTTAAAAGACATAAAATTTTGACGGTGCGGGTTGTCTCCTCTTTCCCTGTTGCCTTTAGAGAGCCTGTTGAACCTGCCACTGTAGATAACGTTGCCAAGGCGAGCCATGCAGATGAGGACATATACACATAATGTAGCAAGGGGAAGGTGAAAAAATGAACAGAGCATTTATTAAAATAATCCAAATTAAAGTGTCCATAGTACAGAGCAAAATCTCCAATAACTAGATAAATAATCCTTTAAAACAGTGACGATCCGTGAGTTTAAAATCAGGAGTTAAAGAGAGAATAAACACTAGCATCATAGTCATAAGGTCAATGTTATTTCCACTGGTAGACGAGCCCAGCACAACTCCCTGTTTGTCTCTCCGGGTCCCCCACTACTTGCTCAGCCAACAGAGACTCCAGAAGCCATGGTCCCAACCAACCCAACCCCCATGTTGGTTGCCTCAAGTGGTGTCAGCCAGGCTGCTCTGGGTTGGTTGTCTTCTCATCATTCTTCTCACTCCCTCTGGCGTGCCTCGGATGCCTGGAGAGGACTCCACCTCAATTGCACCTACTCCTCAAGACTATCACTGGGGACAATCCACCCCTATAGCACAGATCTTTTGCTCCATCACAGGGCCTATGACCGTGCTGCTGCTCACACACTGACTGACTAGCTTGTCAGGTTCCACTTGTACTGCCTTTCATTTGGCACAGGTGCAATGAGTTGCTGCTTCTGCAGCATCAATTGAGACACCTGACTGATTACCTACCGCTGCACATGTTTGTGGCATGTTCAGCCAGCACCGCAGTTAGCCACAGAACGAAACACACAATCACACCCATATCCAATTTAAGCCAAGGCTTTTTGAGGTTTGATTATTTAAAGTTTGCATAGTGCTACGGACCACTTATCACAAATGTATTAACTGATATTCCAAAACTCCCCCACCCTTACCGCTCTCCTAGGAAGAAATTAATTAATAATTAATGTACCCATGTTTTTTATGTTACATTCTCAAAATTGGTTAGTCCAGGTCAGGGCTATTGTCTATATTTTTGACACATCAGGCACAAGGCCTCATCCAGCACTCAGCATGACTCCGTAACAGGACCACTCACTCAGGGATATTTAATCTAATGTGCATGTCTTTGAAATCTGTTTATTTGTTAAAGGACCTAAAATTATCACCTACTATAAATACTGTCTATAACTTCTTAAATATGTAAAGTGCTAAATAAATTATTTTTGTTCTCTGTGTCTATACTTACACACAGATCAGCCTCAACATTAAAATCATTCACAGGTGATGTGAATAGCATAGATTATTATGTCAGTTCTTGAATGTGATATGTTGGAAACTGGAAAAATGGGCAAGTGTAAGGATCTGAGCAACCAAGTGCAAAATTGTGATGGCTAGAAGACTGGGTCAGAGCAAAACAGCAACTCTTAAGGGGTGTTCCCAGTATGCGGTTGTTAATACCTACCAAAAGTAGTCCAAGGAAGGACAACTGGTGAACTGGCAACAGGGTCATGGGCCCCCAAGGCTCATTGTTCCGCATGGGGAATGAAGGCTTGCCCGTCTGGTCTTTTCCCACAGAAGAGCTACTGTAGCACAATTTTCTGAAATGCAGACAGTAAAGCTAGCCATAAGAGAAAGGTCTCTGAGTACACAGTGCATCACAGCTTGCAACATATGGGGCTGTATAGCCACAGACTGGTCAGAGTGCCCATACTGACTACAGTCCACTGCCGAAAGCACCTACAGTGGAGCAATGAAAAAGGTGGCCTGGTTTGATGAATCACGTTTTCTTTTAGATCATGTGGAAAGCTGGGTGTGTGTGCATCATTTACGTGGCAAGAGGTGGCAGCAGAATGCACTACTGGAAGAATGCAAGCCGGCAGAGGCTGTGTGATACTTTAGTCAATGTTCTGCCAGGGACCCTTTTGTCCTGGCATTCATGTGGATGTTACTTTGACATGTACCACCTACCTGAAGATTGTTGCTGACTTCACACACCCCTTCATGTCAATGGTATGGTCTATTTCAGCAGGATAATGCACCCTGCCCTACTGCAAAAATTGTTCAAGAATAGTTTGAGGAACTGCGGTGGGTTGGCACCCTGCCCGGGATTGTTTCCTGCCTTGTGCCCTGTGTTGGCTGGGATTGGCTCCAGCAGACCCCCGTGACCCTGTGTTCGGATTCAGCGGGTTGGAAAATGGATGGATGGATGGATGGATAGTTTGAGGAATATGACAAAAAGTTCAAAATGTTGAGTTGGCCACCAAATTCTCCAAATCTCAATCCAATCGAGCATCTGTAGGATGTGCTGGTAAAACAAGTACAAGCCATGGAGTCCCAACCTTGCAATTTACAGGACTTAAAAAATCTGTTCCAAATGTCTTGGTTTCAGGTACCACCAGACACATTCAGAGATCTCCAAAATTGCTAAGTTCCACCATGACTGATAAGAGGACAAGGAGGAAAACTGGTCAGGGAGCATCAAAGAGGCCTACAGCAACATTAAAGGAGCTGCAGGATATCCTGGAAAGTACCGGTTGTTCCGTACATGTGATAAGAATCAGTCACATACTTCATATGTCTGGGTTGTGGGGTAGGGAAGCAAGGTGAAAGCCTTTTCTCACAAAGAAAAACATCCAAACCCGGCTAAACTTTGCAAAAAAAAAAAAAAAAGGTATACCCAGTCTCCCGCAACCATGTGGAAAAATGTTGTTATGGTCTTATGAGACCAAGGTTGAACCATTTGACCATAATTTCAAAAGGTGAGCTTTTGTGAAAAAATAACACAACACATGATCAGAAGAGCACCATATCCAGTGAAGTATGGTGGAGGCAGCATAATGCTTTGGGGCTGTTTTTTGTTAGCTGGAACTGGGGCTTTAGTCCAGATGGATGAAATCATGAATCCAAGTATTTTGGCACAAGAATCTGCTAGAAAGCTGAAGATAAAGAGGAACTTCACTTTTTAGCATGACAATGACCTAAATCATACATTAAAATCAACAAAGCAATGGCTTCATCAAAGGAGGATCAGTGTTCTGGAATGGCCCAGCCAGAACCCAGACTTTAATCCAATTGAAAATCTGTGGGGAGACCTGAAGAGAGCTGTGCACAGGAAATGCTCTTGTAATTTTACAGTTCTGGATTTTTTTTGCAAAGAGGAGTAGGCAAAAATCACCAAGTCCAGATGTGACAAACTGATAGACTTTTGCCCAAAAAGACTGAGTGCTGTAATAAAATCAAAAGGTGCTTCAATTAAGTATAGTTTAGGGGGTGTGTACACTAATGCAGCCAGGTTTTTGTATGATTTTTTTTCCTTTTTTAACTAAACAATTTCTGATTTGTTTCCACCTTGTATTGATTGAAATTTTGCAGTAAAGGTGTAATAAGTTCTGGCAAGATTTATCTTAGTTTCCTTTTGTTATTACACAGAATCTGTGATTTGGCAGGGTGTCTGTGTGTGTACACATACATTCACACACACATGCATGCACACACAGTGGATATATATGAGGTATATGAAATTCAAACTGTATTATATTATATCATAACTTTCAAAAGGAAATAGCAAGTCATTACTATTTTAAAGTGTTTTTTTTTTTCTTTTCAAAACATCACACTAGTGCATGCTCCCAACCTCCTCCTCCTTCTAATACTAGTATATTAAAATAAAGAATAAAAATTTTAGTTAGGATGTCTGAAGAATTTCATTCTCATTCTCTTTATAGGAATTTGAGAAACATGAAAGCATGGAATATAAACCACAAAAGAAGGCTCTTGTTAAATTAAAAGACTGCATTGAACTTTTTACTACAAAGGAGAAGCTTGGAATAGAAGATCCATGGTAAGTTATACCTATTTTATACACCTAGTTGTTGAGTGGCTAAACCTGCTTTTTGATTTTGGGGTTAAGAATTGCTGGAACATATCTTAGAAGCAGCTGGCAAAAGTCAATAGTCCACTTAGGATGAGGTGCTCAGTCAATATAGAACACACACAAAAATATGCCTACAATATAATTGGGCAAATTTGTAATAGCCAGTTAGCCTAATAACCTGATATGTTAAGGTTTTGTGTGTGCAGTGGTTTAAGTATCCCATGCACTGCTTAATTACAAGGAGAACAATATGCTAACCCATTCTGTGTATGATGGTTTCAATTTATCCAAGTTCACGGCTTAGCCACACAGCCCCCCATTTGAAACATTCCTAAGAGCATGCCCAACCATTCTAATTTTGCGGACTGCTTCTTTTTGATTCTTTGTACCTTATTCTGTGGCACATCTGGTTCTCTAATCACAATTCTTTAAAGTCAGCTACACACATTTCCAGCACTATACATCCTCTGTAAAAATGATGACCAATGTTCTACATGGGAGTTGTGCTAACAGAGGAAAGAAGAGACTGAACATACATTGTATTAATGACAGTGAACGAATGATATGTGAATGATGCGGTTGCCTGTATTCTTGTCTTCAACCAAAGCTAGGTGTCATGTTTTTACTACAGTGATCCCTCGCTATATCGCGCTTCGCCTTTCGCGGCTTCACTCCATCGCGGATTTTATATGTAAGCATATTTAAATATATATCGCGGATTTTTCGCTGCTTCGCGGGTTTCTGCGGACAATAGGTCTTTTAATTTCTGGTACATTCTTCCTCAGTTGGTTTGCCCAGTTGATTTCATACAAGGGACGCTATTGGCAGATGGCTGAAAAGCTATCCAGCTTACTTTCTCTCTGTCTCTCTCTCTCTCTCTTGCGCTGACGTAGGGGGGGTGTGAGCAGGGGGGCTGTGTGCAGCTGCTTCCTGAAGGACAGGCTGCACGGAGCTTCGCATACTTAAAAGCTCAAAGGGCACGTATTGATTTTTTTTATCTGTCTCTCGCTATCTCTCTCTCTCTCTCTCTCTCTCTCTCTCTCTCTCTCTCTTCCTGCTCCTGACAGAGGGGGTGTGAGCTGCCGCCTTCAACAGCTTTGTACCGGCGGTGCTTCGCATACTTAAAAGCCGTATTGATTTTTTTTTTGACTGCTTGCTTTGCACTCCTTTGAAAAGGAAGATATGTTTGCATTCTTTTAATTGTGAGACAGAACTGTCATCTCTGTCTTGTCATGGAGCACAGTTTAAACTTTTGAAAAAGAGACAAATGTTTGTTTGCAGTGTTTGAATAACGTTCCTGTCTCTCTACAACCTCCTGTGTTTCTGCGCAAATCTGTGACCCAAGCATGACAATATAAAAATAACCATATAAACATATGGTTTCTACTTCGCGGATTTTCCTACTTCGCGGGTGGCTCTGGAACGCAACCCCCGCGATGGAGGAGGGATTACTGTATACACAATGCCACACTTGTGCTGTTAAAGGATTTTAGCAGTAGGCAGGCAAAATCTCATCATCATTATAATGATAGGTAATTAGCTCTCTAAAGCATATATATGTATATCATAATAAAAAAAAGTTATCATGGCTATCTCAAAACTTCAACAACCGAATTCCAGATACTGTGTAGAGTTTTCATGTTCTTGCTGTGTTTGAATTAGTTTTTTGCAGGTACTGCTTTTTCTCCTTTCATTCCAGGGATGATTTTTTCTAGTTTGATTATTGACTGTAAATTAGTCCTGTATGATTATGTTAGTAATTGTGTCCTGAAGTTAACTAATTTAGACATAATGCTGTTTGGATAGAACTCAGGGGCTCTCAGCACTATAATGTAGTAACCATTTTCAGAAGATCAATAAATAAGTAATAATACAAAATAAAAGTTCATAACAAATCAGCTGTTATTTACTGTATGTGTTGAAAGCAGAATCTCACACAAAACAGACTGTGCTATTTACTGATTGCTTTTTCCTGTTTATTATGATTTTTACTCAATTGTTTTCTATGAATTAATAATAGACTGGACCTCTTACACTCTTGATTTTTTTTTTCTGCAGTCAACATTTCAGTCTTTGTTTCATAGCTGTTTTCATTTATTGCATATGCTTCTTTGTTTATTTTATTAAATGAAGTTTAAAAATGTGCTTTAGTGGTACCCATATGTATTTGGACAATACCTTTTAATCTTGTTTGTAACATCAAGCATTACTAAGAAAGAAGATATATATGAGGAAAAAGTTAAAAATGGGACTTAACCTATGCAAATATCAAATTTGCAAATATGCAAATATATCATGAAGAATAGCCCCAATTTTCCTGTTGATTCTGTTCTTTTATGTGTGAGTATGTATTGAAAAATGTACTATCATATAATTCAGACATGCTCCATTCCTCATGACTATATTCTGGACTAAGCAGGTAAGAAAGTGTATGGATGTTTTATATTGGTAAGTTGTATATGGATTGCGGTAATTCTGTAAATTGTAAAAGAGCTAGGAATGTGTACTGATAAAATTAATCTTTGCTCATCCTTTTTTGTTGGTTGACTTAAATCAACATGAACACTTGCAGGTTAGGGCTAGCAACCAAACGCTATTTTAATACTATTTTAACATAGTTTTTTTCCAGTATCTGTGTTATAATACCGATGTTAACTGGTAATATGAATGTCCAACATGAAGTTGTCTGGTATGTTTCTAAAACAGCAAAACCTAATGGAATTTTGTCAGTGTCTGAGGTACGTTGAGAAATCTCACTTCAGACAATAACTGTAAAATATCTGCCAGCAAACAAAACCTCAGTGGTTTTCTTGCAATGTGTGGGTAGATCATGTCAGAGATGATGTGGAATCAGGTTAAAGCAGAGTGTAAAGAATTCTGAAGCGACCCGAAAAGGAGTCTGAATAAATGCAAGTCTACTATTAAAATGTGTAATTCCTATAAATGTCATAAAGAAATACATTTGTTGGAACCAATGTGAAACAAACAACTTCTGCTGCACTTAGACAGCATAAGTGAAATTCAGGCACTATTAATGTCAAATGTTTGTCATTATAATAATCATTGGCAAATATTTAGCAATCAGAGCACTACCATGTCTGAAGGTAAAAGCATATCTTCCATTCATTTTTAATTTCTGTGTATAATAGAAATTTGCATCAGTTTCTTGGTTGTTTAGTTTTGACACTGTAATAAAGCCCTGCTTTATAAACAGGTGTTTGTGGTTTGTTTTGATTATATTTGAGTTATCGATTTTTAACTCTAAGATCTGTGTGTATGTGTGAGTTATAATGTTTTAACATTGTCAAGCTTATAATTATGTGAAAAATTGTGAAAACATATAATTTGCATTCTGTGAGTGTTGTTAATACTACAGATAGGTAGACTAGTGGTTTGAAACTGGCCAGGGTACATATTTTGTAAATCTAAATACTGTTTTCAATCGGAATTGCTTTCCTTATCCATTTGAATGCAGGACAGTTCCATTCATTGCAAAACAATTATCATATCAGAATGTAGAACCATAAATATGGGTATCAGTTATATTATGGATGCATCAATGAATATTAAATTGTAATCTGTGATCTCAGAGCTAAGTAATTAACAAGGGCTGTGAAAAGTTGTGGCAATCATTCACAATTCGGCATTTCATAAGATTCATGTACCTGTATGTAAAAATGATTTTCTGGGGATGTACCATAGTGATGACTGTTTTAGAGGTGTTTCCCTGTTAATGTGAAAGTGCAGATGTTGCTGTTATTCTTTTGCTTATAAAAGGATATTGCCAATTATATCACAATATGTAATAACTAAATTTTGTCACAAGCTGCCTATAGGAGTAGGTATTCTGCTAGAAGTTTGGGACCAACCAGGAGCAGGATTTGGCAGAGGCAGAGTCAAGACAAAATATTAAAGTAGAGAGGATGGATAAAAGTAAAACAAATGTTTATAACAACAGTCTCTTGAAAAAATTCTGGTGCAGGAATATATACAGTGCACACACACAACAGTTTAGAGAGAAAAAATAATCCATGAATGTCTTCATGCAGTTAAATCATTCTATGTAAAAAGTAAATAAACAGTGATGAAAATCAAAATGCCCAAAAATAAGGCAAATTTCCCAGTCTGGGAGAAAAAAAAAAAACACCTGAACACTATTTAAAAATAAAGCTCTGATGCAGTCTTGAATAATTCAGCTCGTCAAGCTACAGAAATATCAGGAGCCTGAACTGACTAATTGGAGTCTGTTACACTCCACTGAAGCAGCCAGACACTGAGCCACTGTAAAATAATGCCATTTCCCTCTTGGACTTCCCTGCCGCTGGGCAGAACTAAATGCATTCCCTTAAAGGGGAAAACAACCTGTATAACTACCAAAATAAACCTAACACCACCTAGCATAAACAATAATACCAAAAATCGGTAACACTTTACATTAAGTGTCCATAATTACACTGTAACTACTATGTAATTACCTGTATAAGTACAGTGTAACTATGAGTTATTACTCCGTACTTATTGTGTAATACAAAGTAATGTTATAGTTAATTACTCAGTTGTCATTGTTATTCCACAGTTAATATAATTACAATGTAACAATTTATCACTGATCCAAAAACAAGTTTACTTACATAGTTACATTGTATCTGTACTTTCAAAATGTAATGAAAACATTAGGGTATGTAACTACAACTATGTAACAGATGTTCTATGGTTTGAGCAATTTTAATGGAGAATTGCAGTGATAACTGCATAGGTGTTCGATGATATTTCAAGATCTGTTTTAAATGGTGAAAACACCTTTGCAAAATGGTTAACACTTTTTCCCAAAATCTAGATGGGCACCTTCTGACATGTTTTGCTTAAACAAGCATTTGTCACATTCTTGTAGTTGTGTTTCACTATTTATTGTTGAATTTTTTTTGGCTATTATTATAACCATCCCTAACATAATACAGTGGGTCCTCGGGTTACGAAAAAGTTCCGTTCCTACAGCAGTGATGTAACCCGGATTTTGGTGTAAGTCGAAACACACATTAGCCTAAGTCACTCATCTATCCTAACACATTTGCAAAATCATAATCTAGAACATAAAAACACAACTAAGCCACAGAAAAAGGAAAGGACATAAATATACTGTACTGCAGTATGAGTGTAAAAAAAAAAAAAAAAAATCCTTTATTGCTTCTGATCTCTTTACAATGTCTAATTTCACTTTCATCATGATTTCTTTCCTCTTCTTCAAGGCATTACCATCTGAAGACTCTGACTTTTGTTTAGGAGCCATGATGAGGGCCAAAAAGTCACAACACAAGTTCGCCAACTCCCTCACTCATACGCCACATCCAAACTAGTTCGCTCACGTAGTCTGTAAGTACGATGCTAACGGCGTGAGCCAAAACACTTGCGTCTCAATTTTTTAAAGTTTTTATGGGAGTGAGCATTGTAAACTCGAAATGTCATATATTGAGACGTCGTAATCCGAGGACCCCCTGTACTGCCAAATTTGCATCATTCAATCAAGGTACACAGGGCCGCAGAGCCATTCCAAGCCTCACCGGGCACAAGGCAGGAAACAGCCCAGGATGGGGAGCCATCCCATTGCAAGGCCCACTGACAAACATACCAGCAGTCACGCTCTCACACATATGGCCACGTAACCCATCCTACATGTCCCTGGGATTAGGCAGTAAAACGCATGAAGAAGAGGGGTGACATGAGTAGAATGTACAAATTTTACACACATATCTCCAGACAGAATTCCATCACAGGATAATGGATCTGTGAGGCAAAAGCGTTAATCAATTTGCAAAGGTGTTTTCACCATTTAAAACAGATCTTGAAATATCATTGAAAACCTATGCAGTTATCACTGCAATTCTCCATTAAAATTGCCCAAACCATAGAACATCTATTACATAGTTGTAGTTACATACCATAATGTTTTTATTACATTTTGAAAGTACAGATACAATGTAACTATGTAAGTACACTTGTTTTTGGATCAGTGATAAATTGTTACATTGTAATTATATTAACTGTGGAATAACTGGAGGCGGCCGGAGAATAAGGAGCTACAGTGAATTCTTCAAACCCCACCCCAATGCACAGGTGACCGATGATAACTCCTTTTATTTAAATACCTTGATTCTTGCTTTTCCCTGTAACTGGAACTGCGCTTCGGCGCTGCTGTGCGTTCAGAGTCATGCAAGTTTCAGCTGCATGTTACTTTGGGGACACGTCTCTGCATCATATATTTAACAGCAACTTTAAATTGGACCCATGTGAGTGTGTAGTTTAATGGACTTAGTACCTTGAACAAGACTTCCTTGCCCTGCCAATTCTTTCAAAATAGCCTTACAGATTTTGGAAACTTTATCCCACATGCACAATCAACTTTTGTCCAGGATTTCTCCATTTTTAGTCAGTTAGCTTATAACACATCTTTCAGATATGCATGCATGGTTACTTTGACAAAAGCCACGCTGACAGAAACCAATCCAGCAATTCAACCCAGTGACCTGGAACCGTGAATCGTTTTGTTGTTCTCTCAGGAATATGATCAGAATTTGAAATACAAAAATGTTTTTGTTACATAATGCTTTAATTATAATTTAATTATTTTTAATCGTGCTTCTGTTATTTATTATTTATAGCTTTACACTCTTTCATAGCTGCCAACATTAAACCTTACATATATAAAGAGGGCTACATTTCACAGAAAAGATACCGTGCATGTGGGTAGAGGTAAATTTATCATGTAAGGCTCTTCATCACCAATTTCACCATGAATCTCCGACCATAAAAGTCTCTTATTTTTAGAGATGAACAAGTCCACCATTTTAAACTGTTTGACATTACAATCATCATTTTATTAGAGTAAATTATCGTTTAGGAAGACAAAGATTTTTCTGACCACAGTCCTTTAAAACCTCAGCTTTCTCACATGTACATTGAGAATATAAAAACATTTCAGTTTTGCACCTGTGCTATCAGTTGCTTGTGAATTTATGTTCAATTTAATGTTGATAAATTAATGATACCAGTTATTTCTTGTGTTGTCGCTTTAGGTTTGAAATATAAATATGAAAAATATCACCAAGCTTTGGCATTTTGCTGCTATCTAACTAACATGATTTAGTCATTTGAATGGTCATTAGATATAGGAGTTTGTCAATTGAACTGCTGCAGATAATTTAATTGCTATACAGTACCCTTTTGGAGGTGGAGAAAGTATTATGACAAGGAATTTTTCCAAAGTTATATATTACTAAACCCAACTTTTATGGCAGTGCTAGTGAGGCCAACCTGATGCTTTACAGGTTGAATAATAATACTGTCATCTGTGGTGTCAAAAATTGCCTAAGTTAAGAAACATTCCTGTCAGCATTATGTTACAAGTTATAAAGCAGTTTCAGTGTTATGACTGTCTTTAAAATCTTTCTCTCTAATCTTGAAAAGGTATGTAAAAAAGGTCTAGAATTGTCAAATTCACAAATGAATATTATTTTTCTTAAGCAGAGGTTCAACAGCAGCCGTTTTCAAATAATGTGGAGAGTACCCAAGTTTACAATGTTTAGTGCTTTGTCAGTTACATAATTGAAGACATCTTTGAAAAAGCCTTTTGGAACTGGATAAAGGGTGTATATGGATGGTTTAGTCTGAGCAAGTTCAAGCACATTTATTGTATTCAAGGAATTAAAATTTGTGTGAGAGTAAGCAGAATAAGGATTGACACGAACAGGCCATTTAATGTGGAATGGACTGATGAATGCATTATTAATTTACAGTGAGAAGAAAAAATACTGGGACGTGATATAATATGAGTTACTTAATATATATTCATAAAATGTGGTATATAGGTGAAAAGACGAATATGTGACTAAACTACAGAATGTCAGCTTTTACTTCTGGGCTGTGATTTTCATATAACAATCTCTCTATTATAAAAAAAAAATCTTGGAAAGCAAAAGCAAGGCTACGATACGTGATCTTCTCGGAAGACATTTAAAAGACCCGCGAGACAAAAGAGACTTGCCACGGTGCGTTTTGCGGGGACCGTAAACATGAGACATTGTGCCAAGAGATTGACCTAGAACCGTCTCACGATGACATAGAACATGAGATTCTTGCAAGACACGCCCTATTTACAATCTTTATCAAATAAGACAACGGGACAGCAAAACATTCAGTCTATGAAGGATTTGAGCACATACAGATCCAGGGACTCGGCGCATATAAAGCGTATAAGGACAATACGTTATAAATGAAATGTCGACGAATAAGTGAAGAAGAAAGCAGTGTGGAGAAAAGAGACTCAAAAGCATTGGAAAGAAAAAAGAAAAAATAATCTAGGTGCAAATTCAGAAAATAAGGCAAGTAATTATCAGCCCGTAACAAGTGGAATTGAAACAAAGCATGTCCAATCGGGCTCAGAATTAAAAGACAGAGTAAAAGACAGAGTAGAAATTTATAAAGACGTTCACAGACGTTGGCACTATACACATGCAGAGCAGATTATGAAAGCAGTTGAATTCGAAAGGCTCCAAAAAAAAAATAAAAGTATGCGCGATTCAAATGTGGAGAAAGTTAAAGAATATGAAAGTAGGAAAATTAGAAAGTATAAAAAAAAGAAAGTAAAGATCGCAGTAGCGCAAACAAACGGAAATTAATACTTGGGAAAATAATCACCATGGACCAGGTGTCATTGGAAAAAAAAGCAGGACAAAGCAAGGTCAGAGATAAAAGACAGAGTAGAAAACAAAGTAAAATGTTATAAAGAGGTTACAAAACAAAAGGGCCAAACACATGCAGAGCAGGTTAGAGATAATTCAGGATAGGTTTCTCTGTATGAAATTTCAGCACAGACAAAGCGATCTGCATATTATAGTTAATAATTTTTTTTGCAAAGTAACCAATAAGTGCATGTGAGGTAAAACACGTGTTTGAAATTCTCTGACTTAAACTTCAAAGCCTTACAATATTTACATACTTCTGACATATCACCTGTGTCCATATATTTGATCTCTATTCGCCCTTTAGTTATTTCTCCGAGTAATAATTTCTCTTTTTTTGCGCTAATGTGATGTTTACTTTTTTTTTTGACACTTTCGTTTTTTTCTGCTTTCATATTCTGTATCTTGCTCTGCATGTGTTTCGTGCCTATGTTTTTTTTGAGTCTTTTGAATTCCAGTTTTCATTATCTCTAACCTGACAAAGTCAATAAACACATGTCTCACTGACCTCATTTAAAAGATTCAGCATATTTGTACTCGAAAGATTCCAAATATTCTTTTTACATAAATTCTGAAATAAAAGTGAAACTGATGAAATAGCAACAATTCAAAGAAAAAAAGATCTTAAAAGTGTGTCCAGAAAACCAAACACGGGGGTTGGCGAGCAAAGGCCCCTAGTATTAGAAGAAAAAAATGACATTTCTTGTATTTAGTCCCCCTTTCTGACTGTTGTGCAGTCCATCTCAGTAAAGCCATTTTCTTTCCCAGAAGAGTTGTCCACAGTGTCAGCTCTGTACTTCCCATTCCAGGTTATCAGCCAGTTTTTCAGGAAAAGAGTCAATAAAGATGATGATCCTTGTAGCTATAGTTCTCTCTCTGTGATAATGTGCACACATCAGACAGGCAGTGGCATATATATTGTTTATTCCAGTGTAAAACACTGAAAGCAATAATTTGCTGAATACTAGTGAAATTTTCTTTTCAATGTTCAGGAAAAGAGCACCAGGAAAACAGGATAATACTGTAAAAATGAAGTATGTAAATATTAAAATGTCTGATGCACTTCCTGGCGCAAGTAGGGGAGATGAAAGCTTTGTACGTGTTGCTTGTCAACGGTTTAGATGAAGGAGACCAGGCCCTTAACACTAGAATTACCAGAGTCTACGAAAAAACTCGTAGATCCGGCCCACCTTAAAACCGTTCTCACCTCTCTTTTGTTTTCTAAATGTGCCGATTTGGAGGAGCAGCGAGCAGCCGGCTATTCCATCCCCCACCGTCGCAGAACGTTCACTAAGTTTTTCCAGCTCATGGCTTGTTTTATTATCTGGGAGTGACTGAACTGCTGGAGTTTTAGAATAGAAATAATAGATCGCTGTTTGGAATACATGCATTTCATGCGTGTTCCGTTTCTACAGTAATCTGTGTAAACACATTGCTAAAACAGAAACTTTTTCATATTTTAGTAATAAATGTTACAAAATGTAGAATGTGTAAAGCCCGAGTTCCTAAGATCCAATAAACACTTCCACAAAAGCTTCACACACCATATAACAGTTTCTGTGGCGTAGCATGCTAAGATTTGCTTCTCAGACCAAGTAGCTTTTCTCTGCCTCACAAACATGAGTTCAATTCCCCGCTGGGGATAAAGTGTTACTTCTTTTTTGTTTTTAACCTCAAACGGACATAAAATTTGTAAATTGGTATGCACTGTCAGTTAATGAGATCGTTATATTTTCATGTGGGATGCTCCTTTTAAAATATTTTTTAACAATTGAGACTGCAATTAACATGAACAACTGTCCTTATAACTTATTTTTTTCAAGATCCATAACACACAGACAGACAGAGCACTGCGTAATACAGAGACAGACAGGCAGAGATATACAAACAAACAGGGAAGGCACATGTACTGAAAGAAAAAAAAATCAACATGTGCGTTGTTTCTGTAGCACTGAATGAGCTCACCTGGTCTAACATCACCCCTCCCCTGATCTGACTCTCTAAGTAACAGCGCAAGTACAGACGCAAACCAAGTGTAATCAAGAGTACTGGTTCGATCCCCACTCACTCCTATATTTGCCGTTTTCAGTAGTAAGCTGCTCTTTTTGTTAATATTATACAGTACACACATGCACTTGGTTTGTGTCTGTACTTGCGCTGTTACTTAGAGAGTCAGATCGGGGGGAGGGGTGATGTTAGACCAGGTGAGCTCATTCAGTGCTGCAGAAACAACGCACATGTTGATTTTTTTTTTCTTTCAGTACATGTGCCTTCCCTGTTTATTTGTATATCTCTGCCTGTCTGTCTCTGTATTACGCAGTGCTCTGTCTGTCTGTGTGTTATGGATCTTGAAAAAAATAAGTTATAAGGACGGTTTGCTGACTTGGAGCACCACTGCCTTACTGTGCCACAGAGACGCGAGTTCGATTCCCAGCTTTGAAGAAAGTGATTTTTTTTTCCTCAAATGGACATTGAATTTATAAATTGGCATGCACTGTAAATCGTTACAGGAGCTTTTTCAGCTTATTCAGCTTCTGATCTGACTCAAACAGCGCCAGTATAACTTCACACCCAACCTGACGCTGTTCGTTTTCAAATAATATTGCATTACTTCGACAATGTTTTCTGATTGGTACTATTCGCGTCATAAAATGATTTCTTCAAAACGTCACATATATTTGTCTCTTTCTTTTTTAAAATGTGCGTTGTAGCACTCAGCAACTGGCCACCTGCATGTTCTTGCGCACACTAAATCAGACAGCGCTATATGCAATCATCAGATTCAAATGTTAAGTTATATAGCACAGAATGGAAATCAGCAGTTCTTAGCATTCCACCACGCAAGCTGTCATATCAACCGCCTACTATAACTTGCTTTCTTTTTTCTTCGGTTATAGTCTTGAATAAAAGTGCACTTGTTTTGTTATACTTTTACATCAACATATGTTCCTGTGTTTGAGCTACATGGGCATGCTCAAAAAATACGCGTGTAATGCCACGAAAAGTGCATGCAGACACTTCAGTTCGCAAGCATTGGTAGGACAATGCAGTCACAAGTACACTGCAGAGCTTTGGCGCGTCTTTATGTGAAAACAGCAGTGTCAGATGGGGAGTGTCTGATGATTGCATATAGCGCTGAAGTTACTGCTCTTTACTATGCTTTCCTCTGCATGTCCTGGAGTACAAAAGAAACAGCATACAGCAACACATGGGGACTGGCAATACTGGGGGAAAAAAACACGCGGTCGTATGTTTCGTGATACACTGCAGAACTATAGCGCGTCTTTATGTAAAAACCGCAGTGTCAGGTTGGGGGTGGTAGGGATGGATCCTGAACGCGACTGAGACAATGAAAAGTGAATTTAAAAAAAATAAAGCTAACCTTTACAAATATCATAAATTACACCAGCTGTTACAGACTGAAATCAAATGTATCTTTTTATTCTAAAATAGTGAAAATAAGAACACTTCTCAAATGGGAGTTGTGCAGGATCGAACTCATGACCTTCTGATGCGTAGTCAGCAAATGATACTGTTACGCCACGGAAGCAGTGATAGTTAATTCATATCAATGTCTCACACTAAGGCGGGTTTTTTTGGCGGTGGCTTTTTTTTTTGTATCTTTTGTGAAAGTGTGTCTTTGATATTTGGACTTCAGGCTTCATACATTATATAGTTTATGCCTACATTTTGTCAATTGCTACTAGAATATATAACACATTTCTGTTTTAACAATGTGTTTACACAGATTACTGTAGAAATGCAACACATATGAAATGCGTGTGTTTCAAATAACAATCTTATTATTTCTACTCTAAAACTCCACTTCACTCCCAGATAATCAATCAAGGCAAGAGCTGGGAAAAGCCTGTTTACGTTCTAAGTCGTTGGGGGGATGGAATAGTCGGCTGCTGGCAGCTTGTCTTTATCAGTACATTTAGATGACAAAAGACGCTGGCGGAGAGGTGAGAAAGGTTTTAAGAAGCGATTTAAGGTGGGGCCGGATATACGAGTTTTTTCGTAGGCTCTGGTAATTCTAGTGTTAAGTCTGCCTTTGCAGTGTTGATATTCTCAAACCCTGTCATGGATGAGTGCCAGGTAAAGCAGACTTAATCACATTGTTGTCAGTAGACTTAAGAGCAAGCTTGCTTGGGTGTTGAGGTTGGTTCACATGCTCTCATATTACCTTAAAACCCTGAGAGAGATCATGGTGCTTGTGATAGGTTGCTAAATAGGGAGTTTTCTCTACCAGAAATTGAGGGGTTTTTTATATCTTCAGTTTTATGTTTAGAATTTAACAAATGAAAGGACCATCCATCTACATTTATAAGTTGAAAATGTTAGACAATGAGTGTGTCAGCTTTCATCTGCAAAAAATGAAATAGTTGAAAGTTAACTTAATGATGAATGGTTAAGTTAAAAATAAGGTTTCTAAAAGTGCATGTTTCTCTATTAGTTCACAAAGAATGATAGGAAAAAAAATCAGATATGCTGAGATTTTGTCTCTAAATGGAAAAGTGAAATCCACAAAATCTTCTTATCATACCTCCACCAGTCAACTTAATGCAATATGCAGCAATTAACCTCATACAGTATATCATAAACTTAAAAAAAATCAAAAGTCTTATTCTGATTTTTTGTACTGTACTTACAAAAACCTATATAAAATAATAGCTTCTCAAAATATATGGCATGAAAATTTTAACCCAGTTATTTGCACCTGCAATGGTAGAATTTAAATTAAACATAAAATTGTAAACATACATAGCAAATATTGCCAAACTATGACAATTTCTTTACAAATCTGATCAAAATACAAGGAAAACCCATGTTTCCTCAAGGAGCAATTTTTAATTTTTTGTAAAACTAGTAAACTTTAGGAATGTGCTATTTGTAGTACAACACAGAATTGCATATTTCAAGTGTTTATGTACACTGTAAGGCATCTCAGTGACCTCCCACTGACTTACCATCTTTTTTCCCCATTTTCACAGTTTTTAATTATAGAGAACAATGTACGGTATATGTCTTTAGCTATTGCCAAGTTACAGAATTTGTAATGCAACATTTCTCGTGAAAGATTGTACTTTGAAAGAGTAAAGAAATCAAGCTATTCCTCTCTAGTGTATGTAATGTATAGTTTTGGAAGTTTTGTCAAGTGCAGTAATCTCCTTTTAGCCAAAACTACATCAGTACAATACAGATGGGCAGTATAGAAAAGGATTAACGTGTTGAATTGTTAGTATTTTGTGTTTTAATAATTACCAGTGCCACAGTAACTGTCTTAAGTCAACTGCCATAACCCTCTTAAACCTGAGACCTTCAATAGTCATGTAGCCAGGTCAAGGAGGACACACATCACAGCAAGAGAATGATGCAAAATGCAAATATTATTTTTATTCTTCAAACAACAAAGTAAAAATGTGCAGTCTCCAGCCTTTATAAACAAACAAATAATCCCAATAAAAACAGGTGCTTTATCATGGAGGTTAAAACCAACAATAAATAATAAAAATCCCAGGCAAAATCTGTCCATCCTTTAAAACACTCATAAAACTCAAGTGCTTCTCTTTAAAAACTGACATTTCCTCTGCTTACCCCAATAGGGTTTCTACAGCAAGAGGAGATGTTCCTAAGCAGGTGCAGTCAACCATTTAATCAGGCTCAGGTTCCCTTCTTCGGAGGCCTCACACAGGAGCCCACTTCAAGCACTTAGTCGCCCCTTCTCATTGGGGTTGCTCAGTAGGAGCTACTCTTATCCCTCAAGCACCGGCCACACGCTCCTCTTCCGGGACTCACATCCTTGACTGCTTGCCTCCATTTGACTTCACACCCCCTCCTCTCTCTGTCTCGCCATTTCTTTCATATAAACCTCTGCATCTTCCCTCTCTCACCCTTCTGTTGTATTCCCTTCTCCCTGCTTCCTGCTCAGGCTCCTTTTTTATTCTCCAATCAGGCACAGGTGCTGCAATCACGGAACTTTGGAGTGCTGATGAGGCAACTGGCTGAACTACACTAATCTGCATGTGAATGTAGCAAGCCAATTTCCACAGTTGACCACCAGAGCCATATGCGCATGCTTCACGTGTGGGCACCTGCACCCCCCACAAAGGTTAAGCATGCTGTTTTTATGCATTTAAAACTGCTCATTACCATGGACCTAATTGCATTTATCACAACCGTCTTCAAGAGACATGTTTAAAAAAAGACAAAATTTTTTTCTCTTTTGTTTATGATCAGAAAAGATATATATCTGATAAAGGATTTCTTATTGCTTGACAACTGTAATATGCTGCATAATGTATAATTGTTTCATTTTTATACTTTTTCATTTCTAGGTACTGCCCAAACTGCAAACAACATCAGCAAGCCACCAAAAAACTAGATCTTTGGTCATTGCCACCTGTTCTTGTGGTACACCTGAAACGATTTTCCTACAGCAGATATATGAGAGACAAATTAGATACATTAGTTGATTTTCCCATAAGGTACTATTTTTTCATGGATTTCTTTGTTTAAATGATTAAATGTAACCTAATATAGGCATTTATTGTTGTTTTCTTATTCTTATTTCACTTAAATAATTAAAAAAAGGATTGGTATTTTTATAAAGAATATTTTGAAATTTATGGTGACTTACTAGATAAGAAGACTATAGTTTGAAAGCCAAAGAATTTTTTGTAGATTTCTTTTATTTAGCTTGGAAAGCAAGTAGGGCTGCAGCATTATTTGAGTAATCCACTATTATACCAATTATACCATCGATTAATCTAGTAATCAGATAAGAAGTACTTTTGTGAAAAGCAATAGTAAATACCCAAAAAAGAAAACAAAACATCTCTCTTAAAATTAACAGCTCATTGATGTCCTAGTTAGGAAAAACAACATTTTTATAGCTTTAATTGCATAAAATAAAATAATTTGTCAAAACTAAACCCATTTGGTGCATGTAAGTGCCATACTGCATTCTGGGTTTTAAAGAAAACATTGTCTGAAATGCATAAATAAATAAATACAAAAAAATATAAGTTACAAAGTACTTTACAAAAGGTATATATATAGCCCCAAATTAAGGCCTAAATCAGTAATAATAATAACACATAAAAATTGCCTTTTAAGTTGTGCAACTTAATTTTCAGAACTATAAGTTTCAACCTAACTATAGCTCAGGTGTCATATAAGCCTTTACTGTCTTCTTGGAAGGTTTTATGGCATTTGTAGGAGGCAAAAAAAAATTGACTCTCGACTTCAAGACAGCAGTTCTTACCTCTACACCAGCCAAGCAGACATACTGTATATGGGTGTGTGTGTCGTACCCTATCCCAATTTCTTTTACTTTGGTTAAATTCTTGAAAAAAAGCGCACTGTTTTGTTATATCTGTGTCTTTTGTTAAAGTGTTTATTTGATATTTGGACTTAAGTCTTCACATATTATATATACACTTCATGTCAGCATTTTGCCAATTATTAGTAGAGCATGAAAAAAGCTTCTGTTCTATCTATGTGTTCAACATTTCTTGCCTTACATTTCCTGTCATCCTACATTAACACAGATTGTTGTAGACACAGAACACAAATGAAATGTATGTGTTCCAAATAACAATATATTATTTACCCTATACAATTCAAGGTACCTAACACCCAGATAAACAGACTTGAGTTGGGAGAACTTGGTGTACAACTAAAGCTGTGTCGGTGGGGGATGGGACAGCAGGCTGCCTGCTGCTTGACATTTGTAAAACAAAAGTCGCTAATGGAGAGGTGCATAGGAATTTAACATTAGAATCCCTGAAGCCTACTCGTAATCCTGGCCCACTTTAAATTCCTTCATCTCCATCAGTGTCTTTTGTTTTGTAAATGTGTCAGTCAGCACAAGCAGCAAGCAGCCTGCTATCCCATCCCCCACTTCTGCCCCCTAACCGATCTTAACTCGGGCAAAAAGTTCTCCAGCTCAAGGCTCCTTATCTGCGTGCTAGGCGCCTGGAGTTGTATAGGGTAAATAATACAGTATATTGTTATTTGGAATACATGCATTTCATGTGTGTTCCATGTCTACAAAGATCTGGGTAAGTGTAAGATGAAAGCAAATGCAAGGCAAAAAATGCTGAACACATACCTAAAGCAAAAACATATTCCATGTTATACTAATAATGACATGAACTGTATAATGTGTGAAGACTTCAGTCCAAATATCAAATAAACATGTGCGCTTTTATTCAAGAATACAGCCAAAGAAAAAAAAAATCATTTGATTTACATGCTGCTGTCAATGAGTTAAAAACTCGAGCTCAAATGTCAATTAACAGGAAGTTGATGTGTATTTTTGAATGCCGCAGAGGTAAGAACTGCTGCCTTATAACCAAAGGTACCGGGTTCAAGTCTTGGTTCTGCTAGTATTGAGCTGCTGATATTATTATTACTATAATATAATAAAAACATACATTTGATTTGAGTCTGTAACACCCGATGTAAATTTTGGCAACGTGTAAAAGTTAGTGCTTGTTTTTATATTATTCAGTTTTATTCTGTCAGTGACGTTCACGTGGTACAACGAAGTTGCCTTTCCCTGTCTAAGTTGATGGCATTTATCTTCATTCTTTTCACAAGAGCAGTGATAACTATAGTTGGTGCTGTGGCTGACACCTGCTCAGAACTATTTGTTGTACTGACAATCAAAGATACGATGTCCCGTGACCGCTATCAGACTACCATGCGACATTTGCACTTTGACAACAAAGACACCATTGCAGAACATTTGAAAAACGACAGATTTACTGCAGTTTCAGACATCTGGCAGCGTTATGTTGAGAACTGTGTTTTGAGTTACAACCCAAGGCAAAGACTTTCTAAGTCTGTGGTCATAAAGCTTATGGAGCCATTTCTGGACAAAGGCAGAACCATAACAACAGACAGCTTCTTCACAGTTCTTTCACTGGCTAATAAACTGATGCACTGCAACACAACTCTGCTTGGCAACATGAATTGCGACAGGAACTTCCACCTGCAGTGAAAGTCACTATAGTATGTGAGCAGTTCGCCACGCTAATGTTTAGTTCTGGCAGTGCCATGCTGATAGTGTATATACCTACAAAGAAGAAGCATTTGATTTCAGTCTGTAACAGCCGATGTAAAGCTTTGCTACCTGTAAAAGATATCGCTGAAGGGGTATAAGATGACACCCAAATGCTGGTGAATCATGTCTGCTTGGTATCTTGTTGTCACTTTAATTTTTTGTTATTGAGTTTTATTCTTGAATAAAAGCACACTTGTATCGTTATACCTTTGTGAAAGTGTTTATTTTATATTCCAGTAACCACTTAAATGAGGTTGAATCTGTCTTTGGCTCTGTTGCGCACGCACACACACACACATTCATACATGAAAACATCACTATTTATTTTTTGGGGGGTTTTTTCCCATACAAATAAGTCAATTTTTACAAACATAAGATCAAAAACAAATCAACCCCCACCCCGAGAAAGAGCGCTAAGCCAGCAGAGTAAAACTTAAAGCTAGTAAAAATAAGTAAGTAGATGAATTAATAAGTGAATAATGATAAATGGAGAAAAAAAGGGGGAGAGAATCTACTTCCTCAGTGCTTTAAAAGCTTATTCTAAAATGTTATTAATCAGACCCTGCCAGGTTTTTAAAAATGTTCTGCACAGATTCTCTAAGTGAGAATTTGATTTTATCCAGTTTCAAATAGTATATAACATCAGTTACCCACTGACTTAGAATAGGAGAGTTAGGATTCTTCCAGTTGAGCAAGATAAGTCTCCGTGCTAATAGTGTAAAAGGCAATTACAGATTGTTTGTCCTTGTCCACTTTAAGCCCATCTGGAAGTACACCAAACACAGCTGTTAGTGGATTAGGAGGGATTGTGACACCAAGGCTGTATGAAAGGCATTTAAAGATTTTAGTCCAGAATGATGTTAATTTGGTGCAGGTCCAGAACATGTGGCGCAGTGAGGCTGGAACTTGATTGCAACGTTCGCCCTGGAAACATTTTGGATAATTTTAAGTGACACAGATGTGCTCGATATATAATTTTGAGTTGAATAGTTGTATTGTGCATATGGAGCTCGAGTGGATTCTCTGCATTGCTACTTTCCATTCCTTTTCTGAAATATTGAGTGAGAGATCCTTTTCCCACTGTCCTCTTGGATCTTTGAAAGGGAGGCATTGTAAAATGGTTTTATATTACAGAAATGCTGTCTGTGTCCTCAAGACTGAGCAGTATTTTTTCCGACATAGAGGTTGGTGGGAGGTTAGGAAAATTGGGCAGGTTCTGTTTAACAAAGTTTCTGATTTGAAGGTAGTGAAAGAAATATGTTGCTGGGAAGTTAAATTTGGAATGTAATTGTTCATAGGCTGCAAAGACATTGTCTATGTACAGAACTCTGAGTGATTTAATCCCAAATGTTTTCCAGACATTAAACACTGCATATGTTTGAGAGGGTGGAAAAAGGTGGTTCTCGTGCAGAGGTGCCACAGTTAAAAGCTTCTTTATCTTAAAATGCTTTCTACATTGGTTCCGTATTCTGAGTGAGTGAAGCACAATTGGGTTGTTAGTATATTGGTGATAACTTGCATTTATTGGAGTACAAAGCAAAGAATATAAAGGTGTACTGCAGGATGTTATTTCTATTGCCGACCAAGCCTGTGTACGTTCATCTATTTGTGTCCATGTCCAGGCTTTTATAGCTTGTATATTTGCTGCCCAGTAATAAAATTGAAAGTTAGTTAGAGCCATGCCACCTTCCAAATAAATGAGGTTATGGTTGAATCTAATTTCTGAAAACATCACTATTTGAATTTTAGGTATCATGTACCATAACCCCAAGGACAGGCAAGATCGAAAAATAAAAAATGTTCAAATGGCATAGCATTTTCAGATAGTGTTTACAAATATAGTTACATTAAAATACAAAATAATATAGTGTAAAACACAAAACTGAACATCAGAACAATGTACAATATTTACAGTAGATATACAGCTCTTAAATATTACAAAGTGCAAATTTAAAGTTGGTGATACTGAATTTTTTTTTGTTTTCTTTGTTATATAATTATTTAATGACAAGAATGTATATACACCTTATCAGTCAGGTAGTTAGTGGCTATGTTCACATAGCCTTTCTTATAGTTACAGGAAAAATAAATTTTGATCTAACACTGAAAACCTGTACTGATCAGTTTTCCTTGGCCAGCTAGACTCTATTTTCAAGTTAAGGGTTCATTGCAGACATCTGGAGAGAGAGACATGTGCTTTAGTGTGAAATGAACAAAGATGTACTTGTTTTCGGATCCCTCATAGGGAGGGATTTGTGTGTTTATGCCAGCCACTCAGTAGTTGCTGCTGTGTCTTTTAACCTCTGCAGAGTCTGTACCCATCTTTAAGGAGAATTTCTTTAGGTTTGGTCCAATTTTATGCATGTGATGCCCCTACCTCTGTAGACGTAGTCCGTTGCAAAATTTTTGTATTTCACTCAAAATGCAATTTAAGCTATGAAAAAATATAATAAAGAATGCACCAGGTGAAAAGTATGGATCTACAATTCATGATTCCAGTTAGATACAACCATATATAAAATCACTGTGAATAGTATTACATCATTTTTCAAAGACTTGGAGCAATTAGCAAACAGCATGCACCCGTTTCAACACAGAGAAAATTGTACAGCGTGGATGGAGCAAGCTACGAGAGAAGAGCACAGTTCTGGAAGGCAGCATCTTCTCTAAACATAGCCGACCCAACAATGTATATAGTATATAGCAACAATAAATAGTTTCTTTGCTTCATATTAACACACATCAAATATTACACAATGGCCATAGCTGGTAGCACCGATATAATGTGGAACAATATACAAAATATCATTTAGTGAAAGAAAAATGATTTTCATAGTGTGTCTATAGGAGATTCAGTATGTGTGCCAGCAATGCATGTAAAGAACATGATTTGAAGCACATTTTGAATCATGTAGAATCAGATCTGATGGCAGATGCCCACTCAAATTAGACGATTTCATTGCATACTGTCAGCTTTGCCTCCATAACAGACACTGTGCACACTTTTATGCAGAGCATCATTTTTTACTAGCCTTGACAGAATATAATAGTTGAAGAAACAGAATTGCAGAGAAAGGAGGAACATATTAGGCCTCAACCAATGGTAAGGGCACAAATAACTGGCAATTGGTTGTACATCTGTGGACACCCATGAGGTAAGAGAACAGGATATATATTCATTCCTCAAGAAAAATAGTACCAAGAATCTGTCAGCAAAGGTGTTACATCCAGTTTCTTTTTGTTTTTTTAAACATACCGCAGAAAGCAAATTTTCTTAAGTCAAAACGTTTGCTGTTTCAAAATTAACATATTCAGTACGTTTTATGCCTTTTGTTTGCACATTTGGACTGGTGCCCCTTGAATCCTATTTTAAATTGCAAGAAAAGGCCTGATGTTTTTAAAAATTTGTAAAATTTAAAAATGCTTCACTTTAGAACACAGTTTCATGTGGCAACTTAATGTCTGTCATAATTGTGAAGAAATAACTGACTTAAAGGATAGGTTTGGTATTTTTTAATATAAGATATCTTAAAATTAGAGCTGCTGATTAATCGGCATTAACATGTGCGATTAATACATTAAAAGTTTCTATTAAATTTTTTTAACGCAACCCATAAATGCATTAATTTAATCCAGTCAATTTGACCGTACTTTACACTTAATAAAACCGTGCCAAATAAATCCAAAAATATTAATAGTGCTTGATTGTTTCATGTGTTGTTTGTTAATAATGGTCTTCATCCACATATACCAGTAGAATCACCACTCTTCCCTTGTAATACTGTGTCATCATGTATTGACCCAAAAAATACAGGTAATAATACAATAAGGGACATGATTTGTCCCATATTTTCATACACATTGTTTCATGTATACACTAGCTTTTCAAACTGCAGAGATTAACATGAGAACAATTAAAATCAAACCACTTATAGAAGCAGAGTGAATGACTTTCATTTCATGTTGCGCTATTGATGCAGATGGACAAGCACCACATGCTGAGTAAGATCGCGTGCCAGAATCATCATTGCTATTCTGCAGCATTCACATATTGACGGTAAAAATTAAGAAAAAAGTATAGCAGAACTTCCAGAACAAGACACTACACGCAGTGATGTAATGTAAATTACAGCTAATGTAAATTGTTTAAAGTAAATTAAAATGATACCTGTAGCAATTTTGGAGAGTGCATTTTATTCTTTATTAAGAATTGTGTTTTTCTTATTAAACTATTATTTTTTATTTCTATTTGTTATTACAGTGACCTGGACATTTCTGAGTTCCTGATCAATCCAAATGCTGGCCCTTGTCGTTATGATCTAATTGCAGTTTCCAACCATTATGGAGGAATGGGAGGTGGACACTGTAAGAAGAAATTCTATATCCTTTTTTATGTAGCATTGCTCATTTCTATAAATGCTGCAGAAAATGATGTTTAGGTGTATTCGCCCAAAATGTTCAAATCTTTCATGTGGAACCCAATTCAAAGTTATTTCTGACCATTTTGAGCATGGCCAATATTGGTTTAATCTGCGTATTCTTCTATACTAATAAAAGCAACGCCCTCACTGACTCACTCATCAGTAATTCTCCAACTTCCCGTGTAGGTAGAAGGCTGCAATTTGGCAGGCTCATTCCTTACAGCTTACTTACAAAAGTTAAGCAGGTTTCATTTCGAAATTCTACGCGTAATGGTCATAACGGGTCGACAACGTCTGCCATGTTAAACTTTCTTATTTATGGCCCCATCTTCACGAAATTGGTAGGCGGCTTCCCTGCACTAACCGAAACCAATGTACGTACTTATTTCGGTGGTATGACGCCACTGTCGGCCGCCATATTGAACTTTCCAACGGTCTTTGTTACTTATGGGCCCATCTTCAAGAAATTGGTACACGTTTTTCCCAACGCTAACTGAATCCTACTTGCGTACATATATACGTCCATAGCCTGCAGCTCAGTCGCCGTGTGAGGTGGCGTTGGGTCCCCCACCCCCACGCCTCCCACGTAGTTGGCTGCCTGCCTATATAAGGCCGTCTGTCGCTCCGGTCTCTTCGTTGTCTTCCTTGCTTCGTCACGGAATTCACGTCTCCCTGCTGATAACTGCAGCCTTTTTATTTAATCCACGGCTTCTCCGCTGTTTTATTGTTCATTTATTACGATTATAGTTATTGTGTAGGTATTTTAGACTTAGTTTACATTGTTCAGGTACCCATTTCCTTTATCGTTCCAACCGTACCCCCATTAACATGTCTATCGAGGTGATCACCATCGATCAAAGAACTGTCACTTACCGAGTGGTTTCCATTCCCAGAGATGGCAACTGCCTTTTCCATTCTCTGTGTTACATATTGCATGGCCATATCAGGCTCACTCTTGATATCCAGAGGAACATAGTGTCTTATGTATTGAATGACTGGGACAGGTTCAAGGTGTGGACTGATGATGGTACAGGAGATAATTATACTACACAGGAGCACTATAAGAGTGAAATGCTTAAGCCCTTCACCTATGGTTCTGCATGTGAGTTGATGGCTGCCGCTGGATTGTTCGGTTGTCGCTTTCAAGTGTACCGAAATGGCCAAATATTTTACACCTTTGGACAACCGCCAATGCCTCTTAAACATCTTAGATTCACAGGTGACGATTTGAGTAGTGGACACTTTGATATATATATGAATGTTTAAACTCTCAAAAGCTGGATGCGAAGTTATCGATGAAACCCATTTCAATTCAAACGCCTCCAATTTCCAGTAAGGCTCTGCTTCGCAATGACAATAAGTCTCAGGGATAGACCCTACAAAAGGATGGCATTGATTTGAGGCAAGATTGCTTTTCACATGGCCAACTATACGTTGCATGCTCAAGAGTAAGCTCAGCGCACAGCTTGGTCATATTACAACCGGAGGGCCGAACTGACAACGTGGTATACAAAGAGATCCTTAACAATAATTATTGGTATATTTTCCCTCAGTTTAAAAAGGTTTACTTTTCTTCTTAATAAAAATTTTAAAGCAGTACTTCGCCGCTGCGAAGCGTGGGTATTTTGCTAGTCAGTAATAAATGCAGTTAATCTGAACATCTCTCTCCATAAGATCACCAAACAAGAGAAAATTGTCAGCTGCCTAATCACTTGAGCGTATCTTCTTTAAAGAACATTTTGCTTAAGAAAAATTGCTGAAGTATGCATTAGGATCATTCTTCTACATTAGCACACCAACATACTTCATAACTTATCTTGTATAACACCTGTGCCACCCTCAATAGAAGCTAATTTGCAAAGTAAGTTTCATAAAAGCAGTAAGAATAGCATTGTTATCTACTATGACTTAGATAAAGATCAGAGTATTTTTTAGATTGATAAAAAATATGTGAATCTCTCACAGAACTGTTGAAGTGTAACATGTCCTAATGATAAGACATCAGAGAACCTCCAAAAAAGAGCTTTTGAAGCTAATAAAGATCTATAAAAGCATCTCTAAAGACCTGGTCCTCTTCTATAGTCATGGAGAATAGAGCAAATATACAAGAAATCCAGTAACACTAATGTTTTCCTTTAGGGTTGTCAGCCTCTCATACGTGCACACAGAGTACCCCAGGGTGTGATAGCCAATTATGCAGGTAACTTTTGTATATGATAATGCATTTGTCCATGTTTACAGTAAGTACAATACTGATCAAACGTGGTGTTTAGTGCTAACATCCATTTGGTTGTTCATAATACTACTGGAAATGTTGTCATTGGACACATGAAAAAATTTCACTTTTTTCAAAACGTACAAAGAAAGCAAAACTGTGAGTCTACACCAAAACATTATTCCATCTATGAAGGGTACTGGAGGAATTGTCATGTTTTTAGGGGAGGGTTGCAAACATTTAGAGAAAAATAATGTCCAAGATGTTTTAGGAAATTCTATAGAAGAACATCAGTTCATGTGCCTGTGATCTGAAGCTTAAGAGAAGTTGGCTCTGTAAAGTGTAATGGGCTGAAAATGTATGTAGGTCTAATAAGTAGCTACAGGAAGCCTTTGATTGAGGTTATTGCTGGAAGAGGTCTGACCATTTTCTGAATCAAAGAGCTCACATACTTTTTTTCATCTTTGTTTTTGAATATTAAGAAAATATTAATTAATGGTACTACAGTGTACAATTTTGTGTGTTGTTTAAGTCTTTTATTATGAGAGTGTCAGATTTTATTGTGGCAATACTTCATAACCACAGATATTTATTTCATTTCATACACTATTGAAAAATGAAGAAACACCCAAAAAGAACACAGTTTGGAATGCTGTAATAAAATAGGATAGTGGTCAGACATTTTCAGAGTTCCAAAGTCAGTTAAGTACATTATTGAGATCGAATACAACAAAGGTCACACCACAGCTGACCGTATTTGACGTCCACAAACAGTCGTTTGTGTTACCATGTCTTGTACTGTATTTTGTGAATTGTTCTTTATGCCTGGTAGATATTACTGTTGCACAGTTCATGCACTTAAGAGTTTGAGCGAGGTCTTATATTAGGAATTCACAAAGCAAGTTGGTCCTTCTTTCAAATAACAAAATGATTGGATGGGAGGATATAGACAACAGGGAGACATGGCATTGCACAGCCCAAACCGAAATATACATGTCAAGACCACCACATCAGAAGGCCATGAGCCGTAAGTGTCTGCTTCGACACTATGTGATCATCTTGAAATAGGACTGTGGTCATGAGTCCCCTAGCATGACTGCTGCTCACTAATCTTCACTGGCACAAGTACATTTTGCCTAGGAATTAGTGAAGCTTGTGAATGTGATCACTGGAGACCTGTGATACATAGGGCAACTGGCGGGTTTGTGGAGGTGATGGTAACCAGTGCTAAGTCAGGGAAATCATCCAGTTGGTTTTGATTCCATTCCTACATGAAACGGGAGGAGTGTTCTTCCAGCAATGCAACACCTACCTGCATTCTGTCAAATGCAACAAAACATACTCTAAAGGCTATATGTCAACTTCCCTAGCCAGTACACTCAGACTTCACATTCATTTTTTATAGTTGCTGTTCAAGTGAGTTAGGTGAATTGCTTAAGGTAACAGTGAGTCTGCAGTTTATTTTTAAATTTGGTAAAAATGTATTTTCATTGGTGATTTATACTAATTCTGTGCTACATTACTACTGTTTTCAGTAAAGTTTTTTTTTTTTTTTGGGTAAATGATTAGGTACTTGAGGTGCATTTCTAAAAGAGAAAAGTAACAGAACTGTGCAAATGATTAAAAATAATTTTCTAAATGTCAGATTATTCACTTATATTGGATACATAAAAATTAATCCCATGGCTTTAAGATATATCTCTGTTGTTAAAAAAAAAAAAATCTTGAGCCAAGACAAGACTATTTCCAAGAGATTTTTTTCAAGTCCCACAAAACGAGACTATTGCCAAGAGATTTTATCAAGTCCCACCCTCCACTCAACTATTTATGGTTAACAGCCTATGCTCACGGTCCACTCACCTCTCATTTGTGTGAATGCTTTTGTCAGACACAGTTCCTGCGCTCTCAGTTCTTATAAATTTTTATGTTTTCCCTACTTTAAGTTCCCAATAAAAGAAGACTTATTATGTCCAAATCTTAATGAAGGATTTCATCCCGAAAGCTTATTAACAGAAGAAATGAGTACACGGGCAAATCCTAGCACTGAGAAAGGTCAAACGAATTTACATGAAAATTGTCAATCGGTTACACAGCATATTGGTTAAATGCGTATCAGCACACAATGCTGAAACAATTGGTGGTGATTGTGCGGAAGATGAAAACATCAACTTTCAATATCCCGTAGAATATCTATAACCGTTATCCCCATCCGGTGTTCCACCAGCCGAATCACTGTTGAAAGAAGGATGTATCGTAATGTTATTGCGTAATTTACATATGAGTGATGGGCTATGCAATAGGGCAAGATTGGTTGTATTCAAAACTGGTCGAACATTTCTGACATGTAAAAATTTTAACAGGCAACAAGAAAGGTAATGTAGTACATCTTCTGCAGAAAACATTAGACACCAAAGGAGATCTTGATATGCCTTTCGTTTTAAAACGTTTACAGTTTCCCATTAGTATAGCTTTTGCTATGACAATTAACAAATCACAGGGACAAACATTCAAAAAGGTCAGTTTATTTATTAGAGAGAATCGATATTCACTCACAGGCAGTTATATGTTGTGTTGTCTAATTACTCGCTGTAATGAAAAATAATTAGGTCTATTATGCATATGTAACAATTCCCATGAAAATAACAATCTGTTTAAATTGTATATCTGCTTCCCCATATGCGAGCTGCAGAGCCGCAAAGTGGCTAGCGAAGCGAGCAGGGGACAGAGCCCCCCCCCTAGTTTTATGTAGTTGAACAAAATCTCTTAGATTTAATGCTTATGGGCTCCTGTAAAAATCATAAAGTTAGTAATTTTAATTGTAGTTACGGATTAAATCTATATGTCTGCGGTCTCTGCTAAGATTTTCAGTATAATAAACTTTTAAAGACTGTCTCAACTAACGAATATAAAATGTAAAGAATGTTTTTATTTCTTATTGTTTACATCTGTTATTAGTTGTTAAAATTATTTTAATTTTTTAAACTTAATGCTTTCATATCCTTTCAAAGTGATGCTTGTTGGGTCACTACTAAATATCTATTATGTTGTATTACAGATACAGCTTTTGCAAAGAACAAAGACAATGGGAAATGGTATTATTTTGATGACAACAGTGTTTCATCTGCATCTGAAGAACAAATAGTGGTAAATACTACAGTATATAACAGTGAAATTGTGTAGCCACAACCTCCCACCTTTCTGCTCTGTCAGTGGTTCAGAATAGCCTCCTGCATTTCTTTCTGCAACCATTTGCCCTCTAGTAGCAAAAAAGTATTGGTATCTTTATTTTTAGATACATAAATACTGTGTGTATGTGTGTATATATATATATATATATATATATACATACAGTAATCCCTCCTTCATCGCGGGGGTTGCATTCCAGAGCCACCCACGAAATAAGAAAATCCGCGAAAGTAGAAACCATATGTTTATATGGTTATTTTTATATATTTTAAGTCCTTATAAAGTCTCCCACATGGTTTATAAATATTCCCCGTACAGTTATACAGCATAAACCCTTTGTATTCTCTTAGTTATTAGGTAAGATTTGTTGAAATTATGTATGTAAACACAGTTTATATACTACTCACAAACATACATATCGTATATCATTGAGGAGTTTTATGTAATACGTAATACAGTTTTAAACATACTGTAATTGAGTAGGTAATATAAAAATACGTGAAAAATCTACAACATGTAAATGCTGTACATAAAATCAAAATGTTATTTTAAAGATACTGTAGAGCGTCTCCGATATCACATTTCTTACAGCCATTACGATAAGACAGGCCACCGGCAATAAATACCAACAATGCAAGGAAAAAATTGTATAAAACGTGTGCACAGTTACAATAAACGTACATACATGTACTAAGTACGTAGAAAAATAGTTTTGGGTACTCACCAACTTGTCAGATAACGATGACATTTACTGCACTGTCACAGCTGTTCTAAAGGAGCCTCTTCAGGCGACTGTGTAGCACCGCCGTCGCGTCTTCCACTGAAGGCGTACTAGGCAGTGTTTTTGCGTGTAAGGAACATCGTGATGGGCAGTTGCTGGCACTGCTTTTTCATTTGTGTAAAGAGGTTCCAATACACTTCCGTGGCGCCGTCAAGAGCATTTTTAAATTGCAAAGAAACGAATCATTTGCGGGTCCCATTCTTCAACTGATGTCTGGAGATCTTTTGCCATTCGTAGAATGGTCGCGAGACGCTCGAGAGTTAGCACAGCACCCAGGAGCTTAACCCGCGTGCTCTGATTGGGTAGCTTCTCAGCCATCCGCCAATAGCGTCCCTTGTTTGAATTCAAATGGGCAAATCAACTGAGGAAGCACACGTACTGTAGACCGCAGACATCCGCGAAGCAGTGAAAAATCCGCGATATATATTCACATATGGTTACATTTAAAATCCACGATGGAGTGAAGCCGCGAAAGATGAAGCACGATATAGCGAGGGATCACTGTATATATATATATATATATATATATATTATATATATACTGTATTAAATATATATATATAGATATAGATATAAATATATGTACAAGTAAATAAACAGAATTGATCTCAGATTTAAAATCATGACACCACAATGTGTGTGTGTGTATGTATATATATATATATATATATATATATATATATATATATATAAACTTTGGACACGATTGATTATATATTACCCCAGTGTATCTAGAAATTAACATATGTATTAAAGATATGTGATGAGCCACATAATCATGTTTAGACAATGGGAAACCTTAAAATATAAGTCAAAATTTTAAAAAATGACACTGGAATTTCAAATATTCATGTTTTATGTACTGTATTGTCTAAGTGTTCAGACTGACAGAAGCTTAAAGATTAAAACTAAACAAAGAGTAATGTCTGTAACAATAGTAACAAATGTAACAATATAGTATGTATAATTTACAAAAAATGCTATTTTCATGTTTTCTAATACCTTAATTTTCTTTTTCATCTTTACAGTCCAAAGCTGCTTATGTTCTTTTTTATCAAAGGCAGGACACTATCACTGGAACAGGCTATTTTGCACTTGACCGCAAAAACAAGAGTGGTGCTCCATCTACTGTAGGTGCTCCAGTAGACAGTGATGAAGATTTAAATGAAAATGATGAAACATGATGTAGACAATGAGAACTGTATGCACACTAGTTAAATGTAACAATTCATTCTTTAGAAACAATTTACTAGCAGAATTTTGCCTTGGCAAATGATTCTTTCTGAACAGGCAATAGAATATAGGTTAGATGTTTAAATTGCACAATGATACAATGCTGGTTGCATTTTTTAATGCCACAATATAATGAAAACTGAATTTAACAACTGGTAATATACACTTGAAACTTTGGAATAAAGATTGTAATTGGGGACTGATGACTTTAGAGTGCATCTGTTCCCTTCTGATATAAGAAAAGAATGTTTGAATTTTTCAGTTTTTTTGAATGTCAATAATATGCATTATATTTATTGCATTTCATTTTTCTCATGTAAATATTTAATATAAGCACTAAAATATAAGTGCTCATAACTTGATAAAAACAAGCAGTTATGATCACATTTTTTCATGATCCCATAAATATGTTGAATGTGTGCCACAATAACTGCAGCTGTTTTATAAATTTTCTGTCTGTGACTTTTGAGATAATGTTGCCTTAGAATTGCAGTAAAAACTATATGTGGTCAATGGTTCTTTTAAAGAAAGACAACTTAACATGTGTTTGCTTGTGTGTATGTGTGTATATCTGATTTGCACACAAACATGCATATATGAGGTTGTGATCATTTTAAAAGCTACTGTTTTTGAATTTTAAATATTTGCAGTATATTGACTAAGAATACCTCTTTTAAAATCAGCCCCTTTTTCCAGTATTTAGGTTTATCAGATTTGTTATTGACTGAGATGCACGTTGCCAAATTTATGCTTTCCTTTGTAAAATTTATGGCTTTTTGGATTTAAAGTAAAATTTCTTTGTTCAAAAATTTAAATGTTAAATTATTTGTATGATAGAAAGCATCTTGCATTACTCAGTTTTTAATTTTAGGTTTGTATTTATTGGTGGCATATATATGAATTGAATTGGAAATGTATTTTATTCAGAAATTAATCACCAAAGCCTTACAAAACATTAAAATGTATAACAAATGTACCATTTATTTATTATGTTTAAACAAACAAGTACCCTTGCATAGTTATAATAATTTTTTTATTTATAAGTATATGCAAAGGGGCTAAAGTACCAATATTTGATTAATGCCTTTGAAGTAGTGTAATTTTGGGTGTGTGTGGTTTTGTTTCTTTTTGACTATATTGACTTTGCATTGATTTTCATATGTCATGTTGCTCAGCGCATATCTGCAATACACGTAAAGGCATTAAACCCCAAAAGCAGCAATTAAATATTTAAGAAATTAAAACAAAAGTATGATAGTAGGCTATAAATATTGTAAATAAAGGGTTCACTCTGTGAGTGCACATTTGGTAAATTATTTTATTTACATGTTTGCATTACTTAAAGCAATTTATGAAACCAGGACATTATAAGATCAAGGGAAATGGCTATTGCACTGTAATCATTACTTTTTTGTTGGTGTTTTTTTCTTTTATTTTAAAGTAATATTTTGATTTAAAACATTTATAAAGTTAATATATACTCCCGCATGACAGGAGTTCATATTTTGTCTGCACTTGAGTTATTTTGGGTTCACATTTGAACTGTGCATGTTTATTTATACAAAGGTAATAAAAATATGCAAGGCCTTATTCTGATTTGCTTCATGTTTTCCTTTACTTTGTGCAAAAAAAAAAAAAAAATTCCCTTGTACTGAACATTTATTTACTGTATATAGCACATTTTCATACAACAGTGCAGCTGAAAGTGCTTTACAAGATGCCAAAGAAAATTTTACAAGAAATGAAAAACAATTAAGGATGTAATTTTTTTTAATATTTTTATTTTATTAATTTTCATTGTAATCATTCCATACAAATAGATCAATTTATAACCCAACAAAATTGAAGACAAATCAAACCCCACCCCTGAGAAGGTGCTTAGCTGAAGGAGAATTGCTTAGGGCTTTTTAATAAGACAACAATATACAAAAGAAAGGGCGAAATAAATATATATGTAAATAAGAGATGGAGAAGGGGATTAAATGCGGTAATAGTTATTTCACTTATTCTAAAATAATATTGATTAAATCCTGCCTAGGTTTTGAAAAAATTTTGTACAGATCCTCTAACTGAGAATTAGATTTTTTCCAATTTCAAAATAATATAAAACATTGGTTTCCCACTGGCTTATCAGAGGAGAATTAGAATTCTTCCAATTTAAACAGAATAAGTCTGCGTGCCAAAAGTGTAGTGAATGCAATCACCGTTTGCTTGTCCTTCTCCAATTCAAGTCCGTCTGGAAGAACACCGAACACAGCTGTTAATGGGGTTAGGAGGGATTGTGATACCAAGGCTGTCTGAAAGGCACTTGGTTGCAGCGTTCGCAGGTTGGATCCTGCCCTGGGAAACATTTTTGGACAGTTTTTAAGCGAGACAGATGAGCTCGATATATAATTTTTAGGTGAATAATTCTATGCTTTGCACATATGGAACTCGAATGAATCTCTGCTTTGCTACCTTCCACTCCTTTCTGATATATTGATTAAGAGATCTTCTTCCCAATGTCCTCTTGGATTCTTTGAAAGGTAGGGACTCTAATAAGATTTTATATAATGCGGAAATGGTGTTTAATTCCTCGAAATTGAGCAGTATTTTTTCCAGCATTGTGGGAGGGTGCGAGGTGGGGGGAAATCGGGTAATTTCTGTTTAACAAAAGTTCTAATTTGAAGATAGTGAAAGAAATGTGTAGCTGGGAGGTTGAATTTTGAACGCAGTTGTTCAAAAGATGTAAATATGTTGTCTATATAAAGATCTCTGAGCATTTTAATCCCAAAACTTTTCCAGGTATTAAAAACTGGATATACTTGCGAAGGTTGAAAGAGGTGGTTCTCTTGCAGCCGGTGCCACCGATAAAAGATTTTCCATCTTATAATGCTTTCTAATTTGGTTCATATTCTGAGTGAGTAAAGCACAATTGGGTTATTAGAATATTTGCAATGACTTACATTTTATTGGAGAGCAGAGCAGAGAGTATAAAGAAGTACTACAGGATTTTACTTCTATTGCGGACCAAGCCTGTGTATGTTCATTTATTTGTGTCCAGGTTTTTATGGCTTTGTATGTTTGCTGCCCAGTAATAAAACTGAAAATTAGGTAAAGCCATGCCACCCTCCGCCTGAGGTCTTTGTAGGGTCGCTCTTCGGATACGTGGGTGTTTTGAGTTCCAAATGAATGAGGTTATTTGTTGAATCTAACTATTTAAAAAACGATTTATTGATATATATGGGAATGTTTGAAATAAAAAGAGAAGTTTAGGAAGGATATTCATCTTAACAATGTTAATTCTTCCGGCTAGAGTGAGATGAAGTGTTGACCATCTATGCAAGTCTTGCTTAATTTTTTCCATACAGACGGCAAAATTTTGTTGATAAAGAGCTTTATGTTTACTTGTGATATTTACCCCTAGGTATTTAAACTGATCTGCTATGGTAAAAGGTAGGGTGTCTAATCTAATATTATATGCTTGTGAATTCACTGGAAAGAGTATACTTTTATTCAGATTAATTCTGAGACCGGATATCTTTTGAAATTCTGTTAGTGCTGTTAAAACAGCAGGGACAGTGTTTTCTGGGTCTGATGTATATAAGACCATATCATCTGCATATAGAGAAATTTTCTGTTCCAGTCCTTCTCTGACAATCCCCTTTAAACTGATAAGAATTTCGGCAGTGAACCGCCAGTGGTTCAATAGCAATTGCAAACAACAGTGGCGACAAGGGACATCCTTGTCTGGTACCACATTCTAGTTTACAGTAGTCTGAGCAAATGTTATTAATACAAACTGAAGCTTCTGGACTGGTATACAGTAGGTTTGATCCATGCACAAATATTCGGGGCCAAACCCAAATTTCTCCAATGCAGTGAAAAGGTAGTTCCATTCAATCATATCAAATGCTTTTTCTGCGTCTAATGATAGTAATATCTCTGGGGTGTTTGATTTTGCTGGTGAATATATAACATTAAACAAGCGTTGGAGATTGGAAGATAGGTGTCGGCCTTTAATAATTCCTGTTTGATCCTGTGATATTACCGAGGGCAGCACTTACTCTCAAAAATCCTAGCTAGAAGGATTTTTGAGAGTATCTTAACATCATTATTCAGGAGTGAAATTGGTCTGTATGATGCACATTGTAACAAGTCCTTATTTTGTTTAGGAAAGACGGTGATTAATGCTTGTCGAAATGTTTGAGGTAGTATTTGGTTGTCTCTGGCTTCTGTAAATGTTGCCAATAAGAGGGGAGCTAGCTGAATGGAGAATTTCTTATAAAATTCTACGGGGTAACCATCAGGGCCTGCTGATTTCCTGCTTTGTAGTGACTTTATAGCATCTAGTAATTCTGTTAGCATTAGAGGTTTATCCAGTTCCTCAGCACTTAAAGCATCTATTTGTGGTATCTGTGATGTATCCAGAAATGCATTAGATTGTGTGTTGTCTTCTTTGGGCTCAGTAGAATACAGTAATCACTCACTACTTTGCGGTTCACTTTTTGCGGATTCACGACTTCGCGGTTTCTTAAACATAGTACATGTAGTAGTATTTCCTAGTCTAAGAACAACAAAACAAGTTCGGTGACTAAGTGTGTTGTAACACGGGCTGTGATTGTTACATGGGAGGGAGACGACAAATCACAGCTTCCCGCTTTCTAATCGGTGCCTGTGATTGGTGCTTTGACTGATGCCTAGATCCCACAGTATCTCTGTGGTGTTATGGGTCCACAGCTCTTCCAGCAAAGGCCGTTTTGTTTTAAATAAATAATCGGCGCGCTCGCGGCTTAGCGAGGGGGCGTGGTAGCTGTAGCGAGCCGCAGGGCGATCTGCAGTGTGGGCTTTTCTCACCTAAGTGCACAGGTGGGAAACTGCCCACATCCATGATTGTTCCTGTGGCTAATGGGCTGCAGCTGCCATGTCCTCCCCGCATATATAGAGAAGCGCGAGCCGGTTAAGGGGAGAGGAGAAGTAAAAGAGGAAAAGGAAAGATGAAACGGAGGTTGCAGGAGAGGCAGGAAGCAGTGGAGAGAGAGAGAGAGAGTTGGTGCGAGCGAGTGCAGGCTCGTGTGCAGCTGTACAGGTAGCTTGGGTGTAGGGCCAACATCCGAGGAGTAGCAGCAGTGGTCGCTCTCGCAGAATATTCTGAAGGGCAAGAGTGACCGGAAGGTGGATGACCGGTGAGGCGAGCCAAACAGCTGTAGCAGGACAGTGTAGAGAAGGTCAGCTGCATTAAGAGCGTCTCGCCTGTTGCAGAGCCCGCATGGGAGAAGCAGGTCAGACGCTGACGCTGTTTTTTAAAGACTGCTTTCTGTTGACATTTAACCTCGTGTTAAAGGATTGTTATTCTTGTGTATTTTAAACCTCCACTTCACAACTGTTTAAAGGATTATTTATTTAAAGATTTACTGAATGCTCTACTGCACTTTGGACAACTGTTTTGATTCTTTTAATAAAAGCGGTTTACTTTACACTGTGCTGTGTGTGAAAAAGAAGCAGCGGCAGCAACTGCCGATCACAATGTTTTTACTGCGCAGCATATTCATCACCATTATCACGTCATATATAGCTACGTGTACTTCGCTATACAGTAAGTGTAAACTTATCTACCAATTTCATATTGCTTAGCAGTTGTCCCTGTTATTAATAGAGTAAAGGGTGGGTTGTAAACAATACAGGGAGGGTTTAAAAACGTTCAAATACACGTTCAATAATTAAATAAATATGGTGTCCCTACTTCGCGGAAATTCAGTTATCGCGGTCGGCCTTGGAACCTATCTCCCGTGATAAGTGAGGGATTACTGTATAAGGATTTATAATAATCTCTAAATGTGTGCATTATATTTTTATGGTCAATAATTTCTTCTCCATTGTTGTTGGTGATTACTGGTATTGCATTGCTAACTTCTTGTTTGTGAATTTGTTGAGCTAAAAGCTTATTAGCTTTTTCTCCGTGTTCATAGTAATGATGTCTAGACTTATAAATAAGTTGTTCAGTTTCTTTAGTTGTTAAGATGTTAAGTTCTGTATGCAGGGCCTGCCTTTCCCTGTGGAGAACTTCATTTGGATGCCTGGCTTGTTCTTCATCCATTCTAGTAATTTCACTTCTTAGCTCTGACACTTTCTTGGTTTCTAATTTATTTCTGTGAGAAAGATATGAAATAATCTGTCCTCTTAAGAAGGCCTTTAGAGTTTCCCAGAGTGTTCCTGCAGAAACCTCTGTGGGCGTGTTTATCTCTAGGAAGAAGCTGATTTGTTTGGATATAAATTCTGTGCAGTTCTCGTCTGCCAATAGAAGAGGGTTAAGGCGCCATCTACGAGGTGAGTGTGAGGGGCTTAATGATTTTAGCTCCAAGACTAGAGGGGCATGGTCGGAGATAACAATTGTGTCGTATTTGCATGATTTAATTGTAGGAAGGAAATTATTATCTATAAAAAAAATAATCAGTTCTTGAGTAGCTATAATGCACTGGTGAGTAGAATGAATATGTTTTTGAGTTTGGGTTAAGAAACCTCCAGGGGTCTGATAAGTTCTGATCATTTAAAAACTGTGTAATTATCTTTGCAGTATTCGATGTCGTCACCCCTGTCACAGGATTCCTATCTAAGAGTGGATTTAGAACACAAAGTACCCAGCCATTATAATTTTATGAGTGTTCACGTTGGGGATGGATGCAAATAGATTTTGCATGAATTCCTTATCATCAACATTGGGTGCCATAAATATTTATCAAAATCATTTTACGTTATACAAGTTGCCCATAACCATCACATATCTCCCTTCAGGTCCGATACTACATCTGATGCTACAAATGGAACAGTTCTGTGTATGAGAATTCCAACCCCTCTAGTTTTCTTTATAAGCTAGAATGGAACATTTGGCCAGTCCAGTCTTTTTGTAGTCTGAACTGATCCTTGCTTAGTAAGTGGGGTCTCCTGTAAAAATACTATTTTAGCGTTTAAGCCTGTTAGGTGAGAGCATACTTTCTTTTCTCTTTAGTTCATGATTCAGGCCTTTAACATTCCAGCTCACAAAGTTAACTGTCCCATCATGGAGACATTGGTTCTGAGTTTTTAATGTCATTTTATAGTTTTAATTGGTAATGAGGCAGTTTTAATCTTAGTTTCAAGATTCCCCATGAGTTATTGAATTTTAGCCTATTGTTGCATTGATATTTATAATTATAAGGATTACAAAAATAGATTAGATATAGCCTGCTCTCCTTCTCTCCCCCCTTTAGCCCCCCACCCCCCATTTTTGCCTCCCCACATGAGGCTTGATCCCACTTCGCAATGTCCCGGTCCTCTGACATACGAAGAGACAGAGCATATCCAAAACGAAACAAACCCCACCCCGCAGCGGAGTTAGAGAATTAAAACAGAGATATCTATTGCAGCTAAATTCTTAATACTATCTGCCGAAAATATAATCATTAACAGTCTTTAAGCTTAAAATAATCTTCAGCACTTTTAAGATATTAAGATATTAAAATAAAAAAAAATAAAAATAAAAAAAGAATCAACCCTGGGAATGATTTTAAAGACTAGTCTAGGATAGACCTGGTAATTCCTACTGTAATAGTATAATAGGAATAGTATAAATAGTAGAGATAGCAATAAACCAAGGGTATGATGTTACACAGTCTACTTTAAAGTAGTAAAAAAAAAAAAAAATCCTACTTTAATTACTTCCACACTTTCACACTCACGTCTATAACTCTAATTAAAACATAAACATATGATGTCCAGATAAAGAAAAGGATGTATAATTATAATACCAGTCTCTTTAAATATGGATCCAGAGAGCAGATCATAGGTCCTTCCTGTGCCTTGATAGAATACGGCTCTTTATTAACTTTTAAAAGAGTGTCGGAAACAGCTTCTTTAATTCTTTTTCAGCTTCTTCTTTGCTTGAAAAAATATGATATTGATCTTGAACTTCCACTTTCAGTTTGGCGGGATACAAGAGACTGTATTTGATATCGGCTTTCCGTAGCAACTTTTTAATGTCAATGTAGGCTGCACGTTTTGCAGCTGTTGATGGTGAGAAGTCGGGGAAAATACGAATAAGATTATTTTTAAATATAATCTCTTGCTTGTGTCTGAGAAGTGCCATCACATCAAGCTTATATTGTAGTCGCTCGAAGCGGACAATAAAAGACCTAGGTTTAAAGATGCTAGGCCTGTTTGTGCGATAAGCCGCTGCTATTTCAATGTCGAGTTTAAAGTCATCTCCAATTATTTTAGACAGTAATTCTACTGCAAATTTCAATGGGCTTGAGCATTCTCGTTTCTCAGGTATACCCTCAATTCTTATATTGTTTCTTTTATACCCATCTTCCAGGGCCGCAAGTCTGTCTCCAAGTTTTTTGCATTTGGAATTCGCAGCTGTGGCTTTTTCATCGGCGTTAGATGCCAGTTGTTCCGCTGTTTCAACTCGAGCAGTGAGTGCCTGCTTAACGTCATCCAGCTGATCTGTAACGTCGTTAATCTGGTCGGCAAGCATTTTTAGTTTGGATCTAGTTTCTTCAATGTGTTCCTCTAATTTCTCCAACATGCCTTTAAAGTTCACGTCGAAATGTTTAAACGAATTCGTTTCCTTACCTTTGTTATCCTTCTTAAGCTCAATGTTCACCTTCTTAAGATCATTCTTCTTATCTTTCTTAAACTCATTTATGGCCGTAACCATGGCAGTGGCCAGTGTAGCAATCATCTCTTTCAGTTCGGACAGTTCGTTTCGGATTTCGTGCTCCGCGAGTGGAAATGCAGCTCCTGTTACAGCAGGTGCTGCGGGCTTGCGATGAGTAGATGAGAGCAGGGCCTTTTCTAGTCTCGAATGATCCTCAGAAATTGGCGATCCATCGCGACCTGTATCACTTGCACTTGCACCTTCGCTCCCATTTTCACTCTCGACTGGAGACGATACAATGGAGCGGGGTTCCAGGAAATCTGTGCATTCGTCTGCCTGTTCCAGGTCAGTCTCCGAGAGGCCATACCTTGCACTCAGTCCAGACTTTGACGCAGCTTTAAGTTTTTTTCCGGTTCTTTCAGACTTTTCTTCTTGTTACTCATGCTTGTATATTGTAGTGGATGTTCCTTGGTCGGGTTAAATACAGGATACCTCTAAATAATATGAAATACGTGGGAAAATAAAGCTGCTGCTAGCGGAGCTCTGCTTCAGACGTCCATCTCCTATAAACAGACAAGATGTAATATTAAACAATAAATAACAACAAAACAAGTTAAGGTCAAATGGCCAGGCGGACAGAAAAAACAAAAAAACTCCAGTTAGACTGGAGAAAATACAAAATCTGCAAGGTTTCCAAGGCCAACAGGCGACCCAGTCCCCACATTCTACCTAACATAGATAGTCATAAATCAGTCCTTTTTGCTTTCATGCTTCACATGATTCCGTTTTGATGAAATTAGTCTAGTGGACAGATGAGACACCCTTTTACTCCATCATCTCATTGCCATCCTCATTGCCATCACAGAAGAACCAGAAGAGACAGCAGTATAGTGCTGGATTACTACAGATTACGGATCCGTGAAGAATATGATCATTCTGTACCAATATAATCTATTAGAAATACAACTCAAATGTAGCTACGAAAAAGCCATATTAAAATTATAGACTTTTCTTTTGCAATTTTTAAAAATGTTCCACAGAATTAGCCTGGCAATTTTTTTAAGTAAAGTATTCCAGAATTTAGGAGCATAACATAAAAAGGGCACTTAAACCACTTCTTTTAAGCTTGGGTCTTGGAATTATAAACACACCTTCATTTGAAGGCTTGAGGTTATGACTTGGGAGTGTAGATAGATAGATAGATAGATAGATAGATAGATAGATAGATACTTTATTAATCCCAAGGGGAAATTCACACTGTGTAGGGACAGGGATTTCAAAATATAGGATGGAGCAAGATTATTTAAGGTTTTACAAAATATTAGTATTTTAAAGTCTGAACGACACAGGTAACCAATGTAAGACATTTGAGCACAAATAATACTGATGAGATGTGCTCAAATTTTCTTTTTCTAGTTAAAATTCTGATTGCTGTATTCTGCACTAATTGTAACCAATTGATATCTTTCTGAGGTAATCCTGTTATGAGTGCATTACAGTAATCTAGTTGACTAAAAACAAAAGTGTGAATTATTTTTTCAGTGTCTTGTAAAGTTGTAAGCGGTCTAATTATTGCTATATTCCTTAATGGAAAAAATGCACTCCTCGTAATCTGGTTAATAAATGATTTAAATTTTAGGTCAGAGTCGATGATTACCCCTAAATTCTTTACCTCTGCCTTCACTTTTAAACCTAAGGGATCAAGTTTGTCTCAATATCCATGTTTGCCAATCACTAAGATTTCTATTTTTTCCTTATTTAGTTTGAGAAAGTTACTACTCGTCCATTCAGAAATACTGCTAAGACATTGGATCAGGGTCATCAGGCGCTATTGATAAATACAGCTGTGTGTCATCTGAATAGCGGTGGTAGCTCACTTTGTGCTTTTAGATAATCTGACCTAATCGAAGCATGTAGAGCAGCAGACCCAAAATAGATCCTTGTGGTACACCTTATACAAAATTGTGCCTCTCCAAGGAATAATCACCATGACTAACAAAGAATTTTTTATTCTGTATTCTATTCTCTGCAGCTGGGTGTTGGACTTTCTTACAGGGAGGCCACAAAATGTGCGGATCGGCAATAACACCTCTAAGATCATCACGTTGAGCACAGGGGCCCCACAAGGGCGCGTGCTCAGCCCATTGCTCTTTACTCTGCAGACCTACGACTGTGTACCAATCTACAGTTCCAATCACATTGTCAAGTTTGTGGATGATACAACCGTGGTCAGCCTCATCACCAATAATGACAAAGCCAACTATAGAAACGAGGTGAGCCAGTTGATCCAGTGGTGTAAAGACAACAATCTCTTTCTGACCGTGGGTGAGACCAAAGAGATTGTGGTCGATTTCAGGAGAGGTCATTCACAGCACCCCCAACTGACTATTAACGGTGTAGCTGTGGAAAGGGTGAGTAGCGCCAAGTTCCTGGGGACGTACATCTCCGAGCACCTGTCCTGGTCAGATAACACCACATCACTGGCCAAGAAAGCTCATACCTGCCTCTACTTTCTACGCAAACTGAAGAGAGCACAAGTTCCTCCCCCCATCATGTGCTCTTTCTACCAGGGCACAATTGAGAGCATCCTCACCAGCTGAATCTCTGTGTGGTATGGAGGCTGCACTGCCTCCTGTAGAAAGTCCCTGCAACGCATAGTGGATGCGGTCAGTAAGATCATTGGTGCCCCACTGCCCTTCCTCAAGGACATTTGCCTCACCCATATTGCCATTAGCATTGCTGGGGACTCTTCCCACCCCTTACATTCCCTCTTCAGCCTCCTCCCCTCAGGGAAAAGGTACCGGAGCCTCTGGTCCCACTCCACAAGACTGTCTAACAGCTTCATCCACCAAGCTGTCAGGATGCTGAATTCTGTCCACTACCTTCCCCCCTTCCTCCCAGCCCCTGGACCGTAACAAGAGTCACCATCTACAAAGTACCCTACTTCAGCTGGTATTATACAGTATAAAGACTCAATATTACATCTGCTGCTAGCTGTCTGTCTTTTTGTACATCTCATAAGCCACTATATAATGCACCTTCTCACTTTTTACTGTAAGTGGCTTTTGCACTACTGATTATTGCACATTGTACTTAGATTACAAGTTCTAATTTTATTTATCTTATATCCATCCATCCATCCATTATCTATCTATCACGGGGGTCCGCTGGAGCCAATCCCAGCCAACACAGGGCACAAGACAGGAACCAATCCTGGGCAGGGTGCCAACCCACCACACACAAACACACCCACAAACCCAGCACACACTAGGGCCAATTTAGAATTGCCAATCCACCTAACCAGCATGTCTTTGGACTGTGGGAGGAAACCAGAGCGCCCGGAGGAAACTCACGCAGACACGGAGAGAACATGCAAACTGCACGCAGGGAGGACTTGGGAAGCGAACACAGGTCTCCCAACTGCGAGGCAGCAGCGCTACCCACTGCGCCACCATGCCGCCCTATTTATCATATTTATAATATTTTGATTCTTCTGTATGTTCTGTACATATAGTGAATTGACAATAAAAGACTGTTTGATTTGATTTTATTTGATTTAAGACTGAAACTGATTTGCCAGTACTGTGGTCTGTGGTGTCAAATGCTGCACTCAGGTCTAAGAGAACAAGAACAGATATATGGCCTCTGTCCACATAATCATTTGCAAATCATTTACTACTTTAACCAGTGCAGTTCATGTATTGTGATTTGTTCTAAAACCTGAATAGAATGACTATTCAAGTAATCATTAAGATGCTTAATAACTGCCTTTTCTAGAGTTTTACTTATGAAAAGCAGGTTAGAAATTGGTCTAAAATTGTCAAAGAGGAGTCAAGATTATTAAAATGTCAAAACAGTGGTAATTTCAGTTTCAGATCATACAAGTAAACTCCATAACAAAGGGGAACTTCTCAAAAATGATCAATCTTAGAAATTAATAAAAAAAATTGACAGATGTACATAACATTCCTTTTCTTTGGTTTCAAAAACCTGTGTATTATCAAGGGATCAATGGAACAGAACATACCACATTCGTTGCTAGGTTAGTCTACTCTCAAAACCTCAAACTCACAAATACACACACATCCTGTTCACACAGTTACATACAAGTCAGTATGTAACTGACTAACTGTCAGTCACTCTGTAATATTCACATAGGGTCACATCCAAATAAGTATGTATGAGTGGTACCTTACAGTGTCAGTTTTTCCTCGGTACTTCACATAGTGACTCGGTTTCTCCAGCACTATCAAAGTCTCGGTGTCTCCTGGACAATGAAGGCTCATACACTTTTCACCAACCAATGGTGTCTTATTTCTACTACACTTGTTCTTCCCGCTGAGGTGTGAACTATCAGCCTTGATAAACCCTGAAGGGATTAGCAAACGGCAATCTCCCACTTCACTAGGTGCCCTAATATTCACTTTATTATTTCTGCATCACTGTATATATAAAGACAAAACAGAGGCCTGTAAAAGCAACTTGGTGTTTATTAAAGTATAATAATACCAACAGAAGAGAGGTATTGGATGGCCAACTTCGATCCTGGAGGGCCACTGGTTTACAGTCTTAACTATTTTCTCAATTAGTTTCTAGTTTTTTCTACTAATTAACTTGATTTATTTGCTCTTTAAGACTTGGACTCAGTTGCTCCATGTGAAATCTTTCATTGTTAATGAAGCTCTTATTGCTCAAGTGACAGCTTTCTGGTTCATTTTAGTTGTCTCTCTTATTAAGATTTTAATCCCTTATTTGCTTATTTTAGCCTTAAACAGCTGTATTAATTGTTTTAAGTGCTCCTTATTAGCAATAAGATCCATCCATTGTCCAACCAGCTGAATCCGAACACAGGGTCATGGGGGTCTGCTGGAACCAATCCCAGCCAACACAGGGCACAAGGCAGGGTGCCAACCCACACAAACACACCAAGCACACACTAGGGCCAATTTAGAATCGCCAATCCACCTAACCTGCATGTCTTTGGACTGTGGGAGGAAACCCACGCAGACACGGGGAGAACATGCAAACTCCACGCAGGGAGGACCCGGGAAGCGAACCCAGGTCCCCCAACTGCGAGGCAGCAGCGCTACCCACTGCGCCGCCCTAACAATAAGATGCAAATGAGAAAGGAACGCGCAGTTGTCTCCATTTTCATCTGTGTGAGTTTATCATTCACTATTTGGATTAATTAAGTAGTCTGAAGGAAACTGAAGAGAAAGTGAAGAACTGAAAATGTCTTATCTGTTTTAGGCTTCAGATCTCTTGGATGATACATGTATCATTGGAAAGAAAAATAAATCTATGATTTAAGAATGAAGTGACATGGTAGAGTTAAAACACTAACAGGCCATGAAATTAAATAAGATCTGTTATTGGTGAGGATCATCAGCCGGGTTGGAACAGAAACCTGCAGCCACTGTGGCTCTCCAGGATCGGAGTTGGCCACTCCAGTATAATAGAAAATAAAACATATAACAAAGTCTGGATATATATAGTCTTAGAGAGGTAACTAAAAATCAGTGACATCAAAGGTGGCTGTTGTCCCATACGGCTTTTTGATTCAGCAATCAACGTGATGCCTAGGTTATGTTCTTCAATGTCTTAATGAAATGGTCACTGTTTCTGACGTGTCTCAGGCTCTGACATCTCTCTCTCTGTCAACATTTTTCCTTCCATCAGACAAGTCATATTTATGTAAAAATCACATGTGGGCACCCTGGAACTTGCAACATTACACCCATATGATTGGCTAGCTGTCTCGTTGATGGATAGCTCAGCCCAGAAGCTTTCAGCCCTGTGTGTATCTGTATAACCTCTTACTGTGTCTGTATTCTTTTACCATTAGATTATACAACTTGTCATGAGTATTTTAAATAAAAATACTGGTGTCCAATATTTCTTTATTGAATGTGAAAGGAATTAAAAGAAATTCCAAAAGAGATGAGAGATCCAAACAACCATGGAGCTTATAAGCAGACAGGAGCAACAGTTACAAGGATATTGCAAAGGCAAATATCACAAAAATGCACAAGAATGTAGCAATAAAGGAACAATCAGGGAGGAGGTAAAATGTTTTATAAAATAAGTCAAGTGGGTTTTATTGTCATGCCATCTATACACATACAGTACCTTAACGCATATTATAAAGTGGTATGAAATTAAACCGCAGTGCAATATTTAGACAGTAAATAGACAATATAGCAATAGAGGGGGTGAGTCATTTTACATGAGGCAATATAGAACAATATCTGTACAAACTGGCATCATGTCGACAAACACCAGTCAGTAATGATAAAAAATGGACGAGGAATGCAGACCAGAACAGTAATCAGATATGAACCTATAATTAAGGTGCAACCGCAGTGGCAGTGGGTAGCATTGGGTTCAGCAGCCTCACTGCCTGTGGGAAAAAGCTGTTGTTCAGTCCAGCAGTGTTGGTCTGCTGACTCAAATGCCTTCTGCCAGATGAAAGCAGTGAACAAAGATTGTGTTATTGATCCCCTCAGTGATGGAGGCCTTATGGATACAGCACTTTGTGAACATGGCCATGATGGAAGGAAGAGAAGACCCGATGATGGTCTCCACAGTGCTCCTTATTTGTTGTATGTACTTGGATCAGATGCCTTACAGCTCATATAATGGACAGTGATGCAGCTGGTCAGGATGCTTTCAGTGGTGCCCTTATACAATGTGCTGAGTAGGGAATCCATTCCCGGACAGGTTTATCCCAGACAGGTTTATTCCCGAACAGGTTTATAACCCCGGATCGACGGCGGCCAGGCCCACGGCCCGCCCCTCCCCTCGCAATGCATTCCAAAAGTTTCAAATATCCCAAAAAATAAGAAAGGACAAAAAAACAAAAAAAAGAAAAAATACAAAAAAACTAAGCTGGGCTTAGCTACATACCGCCACATGGTGCCCAGTGGAAACAGTTCAAACTGGCTAAATTGTAGCAGCTAACTACTCCGGGCGAAAAAGGGATGCAGGGTGATGACCTCGTAACGTTACAAGAAAACGTCTCCTTGGTCTAATTTTCACGCATTTCGCAGAGCTTCCTGGACCCCCTTTTCGCCTAGGGCCCCATAATACCTAAGACCGGGCCTGGCACCTTCATGCAGAAGTACGCCAGCCGCTGAGAAGCACGCTCTGCCTCCACTGAAGTAGGCGGCACAATCATCAGATACTGATACGCTTGTTCTAAACAATGGCCGCGCTTGCCGTTGCTCTGAAACACCGCCATTTCAGCTTTTACTGATGCATCCAGTTTCTTGTCATCATTCTGTGATGGCAAGTTTCTTGGCACAGATAATGCAGATGCAACAGACTGACGCATTGCAATTTCAAGTTGCTGTTCAAAGTTGTTGTCTGATGAAGTGCAAGCTGCAGCAATGGCGCCACCTTAATTATTTTCAACTATAACTCTGTTATTTCTTGATCGATTTTTACACACTATATATGCGAGCTTGGCCATTCCCGTTTTTCTGGGAATTACAGCAGTTTCATTCCCGGGAATACGGGAATGAAAAATGTCCGGGAGCCTGGGAATGGATTCCCTAGTGCTGAGGATATAGTGTGGAAGGCTTGCCCTTTTCAGCCAGTACAGAAAGTGGAGTTGTTGCTGTGCTTTTTTGGTATTGCTGGTGATAGACCACATCAGGTCCTTTTTCAGGTGCACACCAAGAAATTTGATGATTTCCACTCACTCTGCCACAGAGCTAATGATGTAAAGTGGAGCATGGGCAGGGAAGGTCTTCCTGAAGTACATGGTCATCTCTTTAGTTTTATCAGCATTGAGAGACAGGTTGTTGCACTTGCACCAGTCAATCACTTGTTCTACTTCCATTCTGTACTATAGCTAATCATCATTATTGTTAATGACACCCACTATTTTTGTGTCATGAGCAAACTTGATGATGCTGTTGTAGCTGTCTGCCACAGCACAGTAATGAGTAAGCAAGGTGAACAGGAGTAGGCTGAGGATACATCCCTAGGGGCTAAAGGGTTCAGCAATCTGGTGCTGGAAATGTCCAAAATCCAGTTACAAAGAAAAGAGCTGAAGTCCAGCAATCTTAGCTTTCCTATCATGTTCTGAGCGATGATGGTATTGATTGCTGAACTGTCCTGGTGCGAGATGGACAGGTGAAGGACAGATGTTATAGCATCTCCAATGGATCGGTTGAAGCATCAGGGAAATTGCAGGGGGGTTTATGATGTAGGGAGTTGCATTTTTATTGTGCCCATGACCAGCCACTCAAAACATTTGTTGATGATGGGTGTGAGCACTACAGGTCAATACTCCACCTACAACAACAACATTGATTTCTATAGCACATTTTCATATGCAGAATGTAGCAGCTCAAAGTGCTTCACAAGATGTCAAAGAAATAGTTACAAGAAAAGAAAAAACAAGATTATGTAAGAATAATAAAAATAAATCTATACAATCTTATAAAAAATAATTTTGCTATATCCTTAACTGAAAAAATACAGCCCTAGTAACCTGCTTAATGTCAGAGCCCATAATTACATCTTAATTCTTTTTACCTCCCCCCTTACTTTTAATACTAAGAAATCAGGTTTATTTCAAATATCCTCATTATTTCAGTTCTTGCCAACCATTAAGATTTCTGTTTTTTCCTTATTTATCTTGAGGAAATTACTACTCATCCTTTCAGAAGTACTAATAAGACATTGGATCAGAGAGCCAAGAGTGTTGGGGTCATCAGACGCTATCTATAAATAAAGCTTTGTGTCATCTGCATAGCTGTGGTAACTTGCCTTGTGCTTTGAGATAATCTGACCTGATGGAAGCAAGTAGACTGAAAAGAGCAGCGGACCTAGAAAAGATCCTTGTGGTGCACAATATAAAATATCATGGATCTCTGAAGTACAATCAACTAATAAAGAATCTGTTAAGTAAGGCTGAAACCAATTTAAGACGTTGCCAGAGAGGCTTTCAGATTGTCTAGGGCAATTTATAAGAATAATGTGGTCTATGGCGTCAAACACTGCACTCAAGTCTAAGAGAACAAGAACCTCTGTCTGCATTAGCGCGTAAATCATTTTCTGCTTTAAGCAGTGCAGTTTCTGTGCTATGATTTGTTCTAAAACCCAAAAGAGACTTATGAAGGATAGAATGTTTATTCAAATAATATTTTAACTGCTTAATAACTGCTTTTTCTAGAATTTTACTTAAGAAAGGAAAGTTAGAAGATGTCTTAAAGATAACAAAAACAGAGGAGTCAAAATTATTTTTCTTGAGCAGGGGTTTAACAACTACAGTCTTAAGACAATCTTTGAAGACCCCTGTACCTAATGATGAGTTCACAATGTCAAGTACACTATCAGGACATCAAAGGATTTCAGTTGAGAAATTATTCTTTGTAGTTCAGGTAGATCTATTCCAGTGAAAACATTTAACTCACTTAAAAGAGCATGCTGGGGTTCAACAGGATTAACTTTGGGGGGATGTTCTATATTATTTCTAAAATCATTTATTTTATTGTTAAAAAATATAGCAAAAGTCTTGCAACTTTCACTAGTAGTTTTTAGGAGGCATTCCATTGAGTGAGCTGGGTTTACAAGATGATCAATAGTCGAGAATAATACTCTTGGATTACTAGCATTATCATCTCTATACTGTATATATAAAATCCAATGTCTGTTTGTCTGTCTGCTTTTCACGAGAGAACTGCTTAATGGATTTAGATCTGTTTTTTTTCTATAATTTGCTTGAACATTCCGGATGATTTTGCGACTTCTCTCATCGTGCCAAGTATCATAGTTCACTTGTAGAAGCGATTTATTCGGCTAATCCGAGACAGAGGCTATGGGCCAAGGGGAGGGGGAAGCGTGACATCTGGAGAGGGGGGGCCTCCTCATTCACATGCCAGCCTCCGTTCAAATCGGTCTACCTCTGTCCACGTTTTGGAACATACCTTGACTCCGCTTAGCTAGCGATACCTGTTTGTTTATTGATTTTTAAAGATTGTCCTGTTTAACTACTACAGCTAGTTTATAATATATAGGGCTGCATTTCAAGGCAGATTACAGTGTTATATTCAGTTATTTGTGCCTTCAAAATTTCATAGTGGACTATCAGTTTAGTTTTTCTCCATTTATGCTCAGCTCTCCAGCATATTCTCTTTAAATCAGACAGTCTTTGGGTCTTCCAAGGTATAATAGTGCTGGAGGATTTCTTAACTGTCTTTTTCAGGGCCAGTATGTCAGCTGCAGCCGTTACCTTAGTATTCGAATTTTCCACCTTACTATTAACACTATTTGCACTACTAATGTAAACACTACAATTGAACAGATTGTTTAGAATATTAGCAAACATTAAACCTGCAGAAGAGTAAAAATAATGTTTTTTTTAATAATACACTTCTCCTTAGTTGTAATTATCAGTATTTCTACATTAAATAATATGCAAAAGTGGTCTGATATACTGACATCCACGACCTGCCTCACTCCAGCTTTTAAACCATTTGAAATCAGTACATCCAATGTGTGTCCACCCTGATGAGTGGGCTAGCTGACATGCTGACTCAGATCAAAAGAGTCCAGTAAGTTCATGAATTCTCTAGCTTTTTGGTCACACTGCTTATCCACATGAAAATTACCATTGCTTACTATTAGGAACCTGTTATAGTTAGTCACTATTATAGATACTAATTCTTAGAATTCCTCAATAAAAGACACATTATATTTTGGAGGTCTATAAAAGTTCAATAAGAAAGACTGAGACACTCTTTGTATAACCATGGCAAGACACTTGAAAGTACCAAAACCAACATTTTTACAGTTTAATCTGTTCGAGTAAATACTTGCTAAACCGCTGCCTTTTTTGCCTTGGCGAACAAAACTGTAATTCAGAGGCGCTGCTTCAATTAACACTGCCGCACCATCAGAACTGAGCCACATTTCACTTAGTGTAAGAAAGTTGATTTTCCTATCACTGATAAGATCGTTAATGTAAAAAATCTTGCTGGTTAATGCTCTAATATTTATAGGTAGAAAAGCCACATTTAAGGTCTCACAAGAGCAGAGCTCAATTGAGTGTTAGGGCAGCTTGAAATGGTAATTAAGTTAATCATGTTTTTGCTGCTTTGTCTGGATTTTCAAGTTAAACTTTGGTCTGTTATTATAGTTCTAATGCAGTGCATATCTAGAGGTGAAATGGTAATTAAGTTATTCACAATTATACCACTTGTCCAGGTTTTTTAGTTAGACTATGCTCTGTCATTATAGTGCATTTAATACAGTGCACATCTACTGCATAGGTGAAACATCCATCCAGTTTCCAACCCGCTGAATCCGAACACAGGGTCACGGGGGTCTGCTGGAGCCAATCCCAGCTAACACAGGGCACAAGGCTGGAACCAATCCCGGGCAGGGTGCCAACCCACCACAGGACACACACAAACACACCCACACACCAAGCACACACTAGGGCCAATTTGGAATCGCCAATCCACCTAACCTGCATGTCTTTGGACTGTGAGAGGAAATCCACGCAGACACGGGGAGAACATGCAAACTCCACGCAGGGAGGACTCGGGAAGCAAACGCAGGTCCCCAGGTCTCCCAACTGCGAGGCAGCAGCGCTACCCACTGCGCCACCATGCCGCCCTATAGGTGAAACAACTACAGAATTATCACATCCTAACACATAATTATGATTAACATTAGGACTAAAGCTACATAGTCAAGAAAGACAAATTGCCTTTGAAATATTGTCAGAGAAGACATGACAGCCAAATCTGTTTAGATTCAGGTCATCGTGTTTGTAGAAAAGTAGTCTCTCCAAGAAGAAGTCCCAGTTGTCAATGAAGCTGATATTTCACCACTCGCAGAAGGTTCTCATCCATGTATTTAAAGCCAGGAATTAACTGTAGTTTTTTTCTGGGGTGGACATAATACAAGTATTTTCACAGCCAGGGCCCTCTCCTTCGTGGCCTGAATGAGGAATGTGAAGTCTGTCTTCAGGAGTTCTGACTGTTGATGTCGGGTATCATTAACCCTAATGGATTACAATTGTCCCAATGGTCCTGTGCTTGTGCTTCCCAAGGACTGTTGGAGCTCTTCTTTCCACATTTTTAACTGTTGCACCAGGGAAACAACAGACTTTTTTATGGTCAGGTAACCAAAAGTTCAGGTGGCACACAATCAAGTCTCCTATAACAAACACATCACCACTGTCTGCAGGAATGGCGAGGGAGCAGAGAATAGTGAAGCAATTGTGAGATAGCATGAGAAAGTGGAAGGGACCTGGGCTTGGGCCCCTGTTTTGCAAAGTTATACTGTTTGTGAAGTTGCAGATGATAAAGCAGAGTCGCTGAAGAAAACACAGCACATCACAGACAAAAGATCACGCAGCAAAAAGAAAGAGTGCACCCGAACGCAAGAAAAATCCTCCACTTGATTTTTGGGGTGATTCTAAACAGCCCAGTTGCTATGTGTTTACTGAAATGGCAAGTCTTATTCCAAGAAACATTTGGAGAAAGATAATGATATAAATAATTGAACAACCCCCTTAACAACATGAAATTTGTCAAACAACTGTTTTGCTTCAAAATATTGATACAGTCCAGTCCTGGCTCCTCTTTCAGGTCCACTTACAGATAAGGGAGTGATAATTTTATTCAAAGCAACAACTGCAATATTCCCATTTCTGTATCTCTTTCTTGTCATAAGGAGCTCACAAATTTGTAGACCTCCTGCACTGCACTGAAAACAAAATCAGATAGCACCTCAGCCAGCATGGTGTTGGTGTTCTTGGTGGTCTATTAGGTTGTATCTGTCTGACAAATTTGCTTTTGTTAATTTTGTGCATGTGGGGCACTTTTGAATTGCTTGCAAAATCTATTTGAAAAGTGAAATAAAAAAAAAAATTAGACACAAGCCGAAAACTTGAATTGTCGTTTTTGACTAGAGTATCAACTTAGACAATATGACTAGAACAAGGGGAGCTCTAGAAAATGGCTAGTTAATGCTTGTGTACCACACTACCCTTAAGGTCTAATTGTATATTCCTAGTCCTAAATTTGGGTTTTGGTGGGGGGGGGGGGGGGGGGGGGGGTCTTATAAGGTAAAGGGCCAGCCCACTCCTTAGAGCAACAGTTAACTCTACAGCTTAGAATTTGGAGGCCACCATTGATGCTACACTGACATCAGTAGCTACTGTATATTTAAAGAACTTCTGATTCCTTATCCAGAACTTTAAAAGCCAGTGACCATTCAGTTTTGAACTCCAACCATTCTCTTTTGTCACAGAAAAATCAAATATATTCTTTGTAATTTCTGGATTAGCAAGGCTTCCGAATTACCAACTTCTATTACAGACCAAAAATCACCTTAGCTGTAATGATATAGAAAAATTTTTTAAAAAAATGCAGTATACGTTCATAAGTGAATATATAATACACATTAAGACCCTTTCTGCATACTCAGGGTGGAATGACAGTGCTTTTTTCAAGACATTTTATGAATGGTCTGTATGAGGAATATCAAGATGATATGACAAATCAAGCTGCTGTACAGGAGACATGCTGGTGTGAGTTTTCAGGAATGTTCTTAAGGTATGGCTGTGCTTGGCACAGAGAGAAAAGAAAAGCATGCAGGAAATGAACTTGCATGTAGTTCATCTCCAAATTAAAGGATAAGTTATAAATGTGGTATACTGTATATGCATTTGCCAGGCAAAATTGTGTTCTAAAGTTAAATGTTTTCTATACATTTTAAAAAATATCTTATTCTCGCTGGAGTTTTCAAATAGAGACTAATGATGCATGGGGCATCACCAGAAAATAAAAGCTTGAAAACTTACCGATTATGTCAAAGAAAAGTTGTCAAGCCCTGATTCGCACCTTGCAATTACAAATGCATTAAAAAATAGTTTATACATGTAATTTTTACACAAAAAAATTAAAAAAACACTAATATGATGAGGATCAGATATTTTAAAATAAGACCTCTGTGCACGCCATCTCAGCGTTTGTCTTCTTCCACAGTAACCTTTCAGTCACCCGGTGTGTGGTTTCCACTCGAAAGACCAAATCACAGGAAACTTTCACGCCATGTGGTTAGTTTTGTTTTACTTTTGGATTTATGTGAGAACTCACACTAGCGAATCCTTACCATGAGAAAAGTAGTACCAGGAATATGGGGTAAAATGGTTATTTCCACGTTCTTTTTGTTGTCACAAACATGTGTCAGAAACACGAAAGGCATGCTTTCTTATATTGAAACTTTCGCCACTTCATTAGAACGTTTTGAGACTTTTATTTTCCAATGGTGCCCCGTGCCCCATTATCCACCATTTTAAATTGCCATTAGGGCAATATAATTTTATAAATTTATAGAGAATGCTTAACTTTAGAACACAATTTGCATAGCAAATGTATACACAGTATACCATATTTGTGAGAAAATAACTTCAATTTGAAAAATACCAAAATAATCAGAAAAACTTATTGTGTGCTAAATGATAGAATTGTGAGTTTCAGAAATATTTTGATCTTTCCTAAAGTTAACAAATTTCTCATCACAGATTTAGCATAAATATGGCAAATGTTCAGGCCATTAAGAATTGGCTGATTCCTAGTTTAGTAAAATAGTTTCAGTGCTTCATTAGTTTTAAAATGATTAAATATGACTTATTAAGTTCTTTATAGCATAGTTACATAAACTCTAATTTGTCACCTCTAGTGTTGTTACTGTACATGCTGACAGTTTGCTGCTGTTCAGATTTAAAGTAATGTGGAAACCAGAGGCACTCCAACTTCCCCAATTCCAACAGAGACAGGCAGAGACACGAGTTCCAGCATAGCACACATTTATTTGCAAGTGGGGAAGCGCTTTTCCATTGCTCCCCACCGCAGCACAGTACAATAGAGCACCAAATACACAGTCCCTACTGTCTTCTTTTCCTCTCCTTTCCTCCTCCACGGTCAAGCTTCGTCCCGCTTCCTCCCGACTTTGGCTCCCTGATTAGAGTGAGGCGGCTCCATTTATGTTACACCTGTGAGTGCTCCAGGTGGCTCCTCAGGGTTAAATGGAACTATTCCCAGGTGTGATGGAAGTCCAAAGTAGGGTTCTACAGCACCCCCTGGTGGCCCCCACGGAAACCAACAGTGTTGTGCCAAACTCCAACTCCCAGCACGCCCTGCGGGGAGTCAGTGGTGCCACAGCCGCTCAGAAGGGCTCTCCCCCAGTCGTTCCATCCAGCTGGCTGTGGCCATCTGTCACAGTAGATTCATCAAGAGTGAGGATAGGCCTAGTCTTATCACGGAGCATTCCTGTATTTGGGAAGTTGCATGCAAGTTTATCCTGACGTTGGCTCTGGAAGATGGGAGGCATCAGCTGGATGGGATTGAACTTCCATGGTTGATTTTTATGGATCATAAGAATTTGACTCATTACAATCTGAATTCCAGACAAATGTGCTGTGCCTTGTTTTTCAGCTGATTTAATTTTGTGAGGTGTTATTGGTTAAGGTACAAAGCATTATACTTTATTTTGTCAGATTGACATTATTGACTTGGAAAATGAGCCGGTACCCATAGTTGAAACTGAAGAGATTTTAGCAGTGACAGAAGTAAAATAACTCAGTGGATATTTCCCATTGGGATTAATAAAGTATCTATCTATCTATCTATCTATCTATCTATCTATCTATCTATCTATCTATCTATCTATCTATCTATCTATCTATCTATCTATCTATCTATCTATCTATCTATCTATCTATCTATCTATCTATCTATCTATCAATTAGTTGTTAATGTTCAATCATCAGTTCTCTGTGAGTTGGTTCTCGTGTTCAGCATTGTGTATGCTATTGTGGCTATAAGTTAGAAGATTGTCTCTAGATTCTTTCTTTGATATCTTTTGAATTGATAATGGTTTTCATGCTAGGTTCTTGGTAGCTAAGAAAAGAATGCCTAGTCTTGTGTTCCTCTATTTCGTTTGGAGCTCCTCACTTGTGATGGACAATTTTGTAATCTTGTCCTCTAGCACTTGATCCTAAACATGTTTTTCATGGGCACTGCCATTTTGAAGCTTCTGGTTATTAGGACGCTGTATGTTGTTAGGCATGTAATGCATGTGCTGTGTCATGCAAAAGGTCGTCATGGTCACAATAATTATTTTACTTTGATTCACCTTTTTGTAACCACTCTTAAGCTCCTTTACCAACATTGTGTAGATCACAAATGTGCAACCAGTCAACACTGATATAAGACAAGAATGAGCAATGTAATTCATCATCTCCATGTACCACCATTTCTCAGATACTAGGAAAAGCAGTTTGCATTACACAGGGCTTGTCCAGTGTGAAATTGAGGGTCTGCTGGCAATGTGGGAGCTGGCCTTAGGGTTTGAGTTAGGGTTAGCCTGTCAATCAGAGTGTGGGGTTGTCCACTAGATGGTGTTAATCAATACTACCAATCACCAGTTTGCTCTTCAGTGTTCTAATACATTAGACAGTCTTGTATCTGTCTATAGATGATAACAACATAAAAGGTAATGTCAAGGAGGTTGTATCATGTCATTGTAGAGCAGCCATTTCGATAGTGTTTTACTTTATTTAACAAATGATATGTTGCTGCTTTTCTAAATAATGCAGGAGGGGGAATGTTAGAAAGCACCGAGCCCAACGAAAGTTGGATTTTAAAGTGTCTGAAATGATGTGTATCTTGTTATTTAGTTGCATGTTTGTCAGCTTTTTAATGTGCAGATCTAGCCAATGAAGGGCAAAAACTACAACAATAACATTTATTTATATACCACATTTTCATACAAATAATGTAGTTCAAAGTGCTTTACAAGACGAAGAAAGAAAAAAAGAAAAAAAGATAAAAATTTGGCAATGCTAATTAACAAAGAATAAAGTAAGGTCAGATGGCCAGGGAGAACAGAAAAAAAAAAAAAAAAACTTCAGATGGCTGGAGTAAAAAATAAAATCTGCAGGGGCTCCAAGGCCACAAGACCACCCAGCCCCCTCGAGGCATTCTATCTAACATAAGTGATCTCAATCAGTCCTCATGGTTTTCAGGTTTCACATGGAAGAATTAGATGATAATGGTCACATGGACTTCTGGCCTTTAATCCATTAATGTAGGGACTGCACAGTGCTTTGACCAGATGGTGGTGCAGATCGCCACCACAGAAAACCGGAAAGAGAACAGCAGAGAAAGTAGGAGTTAGTACAGATTTTGGAGACATGAAAAAAATGATAATTCAATGCATATACAGAACATCAGGGTTACACTAAAATGAAGCTATAAGAATACCATATTAAGATAATGGGTTTTTAGCTGTTTTTTTTTAAAGTGCTCCACTGTATTAGCCTGGCGAATTTCTATTGGTAAGTTGTTCCAGATTTTAGGTGCATAACAGCAGATGGCTGTCTCACCACTTCTTTTAAGTTTAGCTCTTGGAATTATAAGCAGACATTCATTTGAAGATCTAAGGTTACGATTTGGGATATAAAGTGAAAGACATTCTGAAATATAGGATGGAGCGAGATTATTTAAGGCTTTGTAAACCATAAGCAGTATTTTAAAGTAAATTCTGAATGGCACAGGTAACCAGTGTAGTGACATCAAAACTGGAGAGATGTGCTCAGATTTTCTTTTTCTAGTTTAGATTCCAGTAGCTGCATTCTGCACTAATTGTAATCGATTGATGTCTTTTTTGGGTAGAACTGAGAGGTGTGTGTTACAGTAACCTAGAGTACTGAAAACAAAAATGTGAAAAAAATTTTCAGCATTTTGCAAAGTTATAAGGGGTCTAATTTTTGCTATATTTTTTAAATAAAAAAATGCTGAGTCAATAATTACCCCTAAATTCTTTACCTCTGTCTTGACTTTCAAGCCTAATGGATCAAGTTTATTTCTAACTAGCCGACCCACGGTGTAGTATACGCCGCATAATTATTTATTGATGGGTGAACACTTCCTGAAAGACACAGTTGTCCAAATGGGGTGGGTTTGAGGATACGACTGTGAGTGAATGAAAAGATGGAACTCTGGAGAGAGCAACATACAATTGTCCGTGACTGAAAACTGGTTTTGGGAGATACAGGTATATCTTTTTGAAAGTTTGGCCCTGTGCCTTATGAATTGTCATTGCAAAGGCTAATCTAACAGGAAATTGTCTGCGTGTAAAAGTAAAAGGCAAATTTGAATCTGATGGGGTCAGGGAATAAGGACAGTTTGTGAGGTAGCAGCTGCGATAGTTTTACACTCCAGTACATTGTGGTGAATGCTGGTAACAGTCAGTCTAGTGCCACTACAGAGACTTCTTGCTGGCATGAGGTTTCTGAGAAGTATGACGACTGAACCAATTTTAATTTTGAGTTTATGCGGAGGCATGCCAGTGGGAGTAAGACTGCTAAGAAATTCTTCGGGGAATGAAGGACGTTCTCGGAAGTGAATGGTGATATGATAGTAGCTGGAAGTATTTGGGACATTGCCACAATTTCTGCCTCGCCACCATAAACTCTGGAAGTATTCATGTAGTCAGCGTATTGTTGAGCAGACAGTATGACTATGCTTCCGTGACTAAGAACAACGGACAGCATGTCGCTGAAGTTATCCAAATGTTGGCAAACAAAGGTTACAGCCATGTTGCGAAGTTCGAGAGCAACAGTTTCGTCGATGACATTTTTCCAGAAATATCTGACTAATAGAAAGAAACAGTTACCTGATGCAGGAATTTGTATAACATTGAAAGAAGAGTTGTTTCCATGAAATACATGTGAAGCGGTGGCCATGTTAGGAAAATGAACAGTCAATGTGGCTCAGAGGTGCATGTGGACTGTAGCACAGACCAAAGCGACTCAGGATGTGTTTGGTGAGGAGTTGGGGGCGGGCACATGAGCAGGCAGTGTGCATGCCTCGAGAGCGACGGTGGACACTGGAGGTGGGTTACAGTTGGCGGGCGGGGCTCTGTCGTGCATATCCCATGATGCGGGAGGAGGGTTAGAGTTGGCGGGTGGGGCTCTGTCATGCGTACCCCATGCGCACTGCCTGCTTATGCCTCGAGAGCGAGGGTGGACGCAAGAGAAGGGTTAGAGTTGGCGGGCAGGGCTCTGTCGTGCGTGCGTACCCCATTGTCGGGCGACTTGGTCTTTTATATATAGAGATACCCTCATTATATCCATTTTTGCCAATCACTAAGATTTCTGATTTCTCCTTATTTAGTTTGATAAAATTACTATTCATCCACTTAGAAACACAAGTAAGACATTGAGTCAGTGAGACAAGAGAGTCAGGGTCATTAGGCGCTATTGATTAACACAGTTGTGTGTCATCTGCATAGCTGTGGTAGCTCACATTATGCCTTGAGATAATCTGACCTGATGGAAGCATGTAGATCGAAAAGAGCAGCGGACCCAACATAGAACGTTTTGGAACACCATATAGAATATCATGTATCTTTGAAGTATAATTACCACAACTAACAAAGAATTTTCTACCTGTTAAGTAAGATTCAAACCAATTTAACACACTGCCAGAGAGGCCCACCCATTGACTAAGGCGATTTCTAAGAATATTGTGATCAATGGCATCAATTACGGCACTCAGATCTAAGATGATGAGAACAGATAAACGGCCTCTGTCTGCATTAACCCCCAAGTCATTTACTACTTTAATGAGAGCAGTTTCTGTACTGTGATTTGTTCTAAAACCTGACTGAAATTGTCAAGAACAAGGGCAGCAGTACTCACCCACTAGAGTATAATGCCAAAGCTGAAATGTGTAGAATTAGTGTGCCTGCACACCATTGAATACCTTCTAATCTCATGAGCAGATTGTTGCACATTAAACAGTGTTGGAAATTAGATTCAGATGAACGGAAAAGATCAACAAAGACTTAAGCGATAGGAAAAAAAACATTTAAATTCATATTTTAAAATACAAGTTTAGTTTTGTCCTCTGAACTTGAACTATGGTTGCTGATTTATAACTCACTAGTGTATTGACCTCTGTTATGTATCGACCTATTCCAGGTCCTGATAATACTTAAAGTCGTTGATAAAATAGATCCAGCAGAATTCTTTTAGTGTTGTACTCGAGGACACCAGTGGAAATTAATAGGAAGTGCATTTAAGAGCCCTTCTTTATGCAAAGAGTTGTGGGAATCTGGAACAAACTACTGAGACATGTAGTTGAAGCAGTAACCTTGACAACCTTCAAGAAGGATCTGATTGAGATATTGGGGCAGCTTAGGTATTAGCTAAAGAAATTAGCATGATGGGCTGAATGGTCTCCTCTTGCTTGTCACATTTCTTATGTTGTTAAAGAAAAAAACAAAATATAGATGTCTGCCCCTCACCTTTACTATTGTCTATGAGGATTTTTCGAAAATGAAGCACCAAGATGCAAAACAAAAGAATAATCAGCTAAAGAGACTGAAATAGAATAAGCTAAATCATCAAAATCAAAAAACACTAAGTAAGGTAGCTCTGAAAGGAAAGTCAAAAGATTTCTAACTGCCTTATACTCCTGAACATAAGTCAAAATGATGGAAAAAAGTGCCACTGCTAACAAAATAATGCTCATGAAAGTTGCAAGCTCAAAATGCCATCTTGATGATATCACCAGTCAGATATATTAAAAAATAACAACAACCTTAGTAATAAGCAAAATATGAAAAATAATGTGCTAGGATTCTTCTAAAGGAAATGAAACTAAGAATTACAACAATATTCACCCACCTTGGTGAAGAGACTACATTTTAATAATGGTGGGATTTGATATGGTATGGTAAGGATATGGTATTCGTTACTTTAAGAGCCTTAAATATGTAAGACTAAATGTAACTGCAAAGAATACAAAGAATCTGTAAGAAAAATTTTCCTTTGGTCCAACTGTGTATGCTCTTTTGAATTTATCATTTATTGTTTGTTTGATCTTAACTTCTTTTTAAAGTGGTTTTATTCAAATCTCTGTTATACTACTCTATTCAAATGTTAATGACATTAAATATAAACTATTTGTACAACCTGAGCAGGTCATCTTACTCCCAACCCTGTTATTGACAGCAGCATCTCCCTATTATCCAAGCCAGAAAGTTCTTGTGTGTGTTTGTTATATTTACGGTATACAGTATATTAAATGATATATTAAAAAAATATATATATAATGTTGTGGATGGCGACACCTCTTCCTGGGAAGGACAGGGTGAGCAAGTGTGGACAGAGCATTACCTCCCCCGGAACACTAGATGGCAGCCCCCCTGGGTGGCAATGGTGCCTCGGACTCCCGCAGAGCTTCATGGGAGATGGAGTTGGACACAGCCCTGTTGGGATCTGGAGGCGCCGCCAGGGGGTGCTGCAGCTGTTAATGAGCCCGTGTGGGCGGTTCTTCCGCCACACCCGGAAGTGCTGCTGAAAGTGGGACAACAAGCACCAGAAGCACTTCTGGGTGCCTTATATAAGGGGTCAGTGGACACTACTCGGTGAGCCAGAGTCGGGCGGAGGGAGACAAAGCTTGCCGAGGAGGAAAAGAAGTAAAGTATTGTGTGCTCTGCTTGTGCTATTTGGACTTTGTTGTGCCTGTGGGAAATGGGGAATGCGTTTCCCACGAGGTGAAGAAAATAAAAATAAACTTTTATAGCTGTGCCTCCTGCATCTGTCTGTGTCAGGTTGAGTGGCTACTACGCCATCTAGAGTTGTCACAATAAATTATATATATTGTCATGCATACGCCTCAGTGGATCATCCTCTGGGCTCTTCTAAGGAGTGTACTTCCACCATGAGTCGAGAGAGGGCACTGTTACTAAATTTATCCTCCGCTTTTACCACCAGAGTCTCAAGAAGATGCCCAGTGAGGGTAAATAACTCATTACGAGAAAGCACCACAGGATGGAGTTCCTTTCCAGCATGGTGCTGACATGCTTTATCAGTCGAGAAAGGTTCCTCACGTTAGGACCTTGATTTTCATTTGTTTAGTGCCATCAAGCGCATGTTTTGTTTGGACTATTGTTTCAATTAAACAGGGACGACCATGTTTGTGCCCCAACATTTTAACCTGCACCCCCTTCCAACGAAAGTGTCAGTGGGATACCTTCAGGGCACTATCACTAACAGTTTAATCTCTTTTCCCCTCCATGGCAGAGAGAAGATGTCCCTTGAGGGCAACTAACTTTGCCCCTTCCGGCCTGAGAGCAATAAGAATCTGACACCCCCTAATGTCACCATCTCATTTGGTACCGGACTTCATTGAGGATGGAGTTCAGATGCTGTGATCTGCTTATTAAAGCCGTTTTAGATAGGGCCAAAAGGGTTATTTATGTTAACTTTTGCACCCTCGATCACTTATTTTGTTTGCTGTATGCCCCTGCATTTAAAAAGGGATGACCTAGCTGGCACCCCAACACTTTATACAGCCACCCTGTGCTCATTCCAACCATCCACAGTATGTGTGTATGTGTATATATTGACCTTTTGTAATATTTTAATTTCCCAATGGGGCCAAATAAAGTATCTATCAATCTATCGATCGACTAAAAGTTCATAATTATTTTTTAAAGTGTTTTATGTTTGGGAATCAGAGCCTATTCAGGCAGAACATGGTGAAAGGCAGGAAACAGTTCTAGATAAGGTTTCAGTCCATCACAGGGTTCAACCACACAAAGTAAAAAAATACTTTATAAAAAATTAATGGAATTATGTAGAGTAAAATACTTAGGATAATCTTCATTACTTGTAGCAAATATATATTTTGGAATTTTAACAGTGTCATGCCATTAGGTGGAATAAAATCCAATTTTTGTGCTGATTAACGCTACAAAATACTGTACTGTGTTAACAATGCTATTAGTGTGCTTGCCTGGAGTTTATGCCCGAGGTGCTGTAGGTTGACATGAGCTGATACTAGATGGCTACAAGGTTAAGGGTCTTCTGGCACATTGAAAAGGGGCTTCAGCAAAACTTGAACACATGGCACATCTATGGCAACACTTCAGAACTTAAAGTCAATATAATCAAAACAAGAATAATGCTATTTTAGGAAACAAATACAAAACAAAAATCATCAGAAAATGCACAAGCTCACCTTACCATCAGCAGCACCGAGCACACATCTTACTCTATACACCTTGACCAGCTAATAAATCTTTCAAGGCCTCATATCCCTGCTGTCAAAAGCCTGGCTGTCAAAGTCATCTTAATGTAAGCAGAACGTGCCCCTGTGAGCTCCTCCATAAAACAGTGGATTAAACTCTGAAACAGCATCAAGTATGTTCTGCTCCTGTTTGACAGAAAGATCTGAGGCCAGTTGCTATGCTCACACTTGGGAGATTGGTCAAACAAAAGCCCTGTTTAACACATGCAAATAGCACAGTATGTGTCTGTTCACATGCAAATTTCATGAAAATTACAAATACAGGGAGCTGGCAAATAATTTGTGACTAGGTTAGGACTGCTTGTCAGAGGCTGCAATTATAGCTAAAACATTTTATTCGATATATATAAGGAAATGAAGTGATCTCAAAATTTAGATCATTATACAGCCAGATATTTTTGTTATGGACACTCCAACAGGAATGAGTAATCTTGTGGCACTTTACACAAATGAGTCACACAAGCTATTAAAAAAGTAAACACACAAATGAGAGATAAACAAAGTATACAAAGTAAACCAAGGTGTAATAAACTCAGCTGTCACTCTGGGCTTTCTCGTGCTAGTGTGACATGTAAGATAGTTAACCCACTTTCCCATTTCTCGAGTATCACCAAGGCACTCCTTTTTTTTCCAAATTCCTGTCTATCTACATCTCTCTTGTTTTTGAACCTGGTGTCCTCTTGCTACTGAGCTTTCATGCCAACTCTTTTTCAATATGCACACTGACAAGAGGCAGCTTTCATTGCCAACAGGGATCAGAATATCATTTGCCGTGAGGAAAGGCTCTTCTTTGGTTACCATTATACCAGGCTAGGGCTCACTGGCACATTGAGTGCTACAGCATGTTACTCTATAAGGGCTATCTTTTCAAGCAGTTGCCACACTGCCTGATTTTAAAGGACAAAAATAACTCTTCCAGTCAAAAATTACATGTTGTCACCTCACTGGCTGGAGGATTACAACCAGCCTCATACCTATTGGAACTTTTAAAAAGTAGCACTACCCAGCTTCTCCAACTTGAGAACATACAGTGGGTTCTTCTATCAGTCGAGTGATATTGACATTCCATTGCATTTTTGTCTATCAGCTGAGAGGTCCATACTGCTCTGCTCACTAATACCCAAGGCGAAATCTCTTCTGAATCCTGCCTAGGACCATTCTCTTTTGTTAAGGTGCTTGCAATTATGTTATGTCTAGAGCATACCAGGGAATCTGGTATACCTGCATGACCTACTGCCCCATCAATTTTTCTGTTACCACACTGCTGTGTAGAAATAAAACATATGTTGGGTGTTGTCTCTCTCTAGTGCAAATATTAGGCTCCATGCTTTGCGTCAGTTTAAGCGTTGGTACATCCTAGCCATCTGGGTAACCCTCCGCAACACAAATAAATACATACTGAATATAATTAGACAACTTTAAACATAAGATGTCTATGAGGGACCATTCCATTCTTTAGGCTCATTTGATTAAGCTTCTAGTTGCTAGCAGTTGTAAAATACTAAAACAACATTCCAAAAAATATTGCAAAAATATGTTGAGGTATGTAACGTAAAGAAGACTTTCCGTAAAGCCGATGCCACATTATGCAGGTTCTAGTCATGGGATATGTCAGATTAGCCAACTTCAGTCGCTGATCTTGTTGCTAGACCATGTCAATTTAAATAACAGGTAATGTCACATTTAGTGATTGTGTGCTGACCATCTAGCATAGTCGTTCTTGCCCCTTTATTCTGATAGCCAGTAATGTGCTCTATGAATATTTAATAAGTGCAGCAATTTCAGCAGCAATCTCTGTCCTTTTTTCATCCTTCCATTCTGTTTTAGTATGTAATGCATGAGACATCAGAAAGATAAGTCTCTTTTCTGTTTTTGAGGCCCAAAGCCCCCTTGCTGCCTGTCTTAGCAACTGCTGTATGAAGGGGTTAACAGGTAGGGTGAGTTCAGTTGCAGTTTTGGCCCTTTGTTCTTCTTTCCATTCTGTTTTAGTACGTAAAGCATGAGACAACAGAAAAGACAAGCCTCTCTTCTGCTTGCGAAGATCAAAACATGCACATTCTTTATTCCTTGTTGCCACCTGCTGTGTATTGTATTTCCAGATAAGCATTCATTTGTTGTTAGCTTTCATTCATACATAGTGCGCCCCTCCAATTAAAGACAAAAGCAGACCTGTTTGATTTTGAGACTAGATGGAGTGAATGTCTGGGTATGTTACATTACGCAATTGGCTTCACAGGAGCACTCTGTCGACTGCCCCTGAATCGCTAAGATTATGTAAATGAAGGCTATGACTGAACATTGCATGAAAGGTCATCTAATGTAACGTAGGCTTAAGAAAATATTTGAAATTTAGTATTTTGTAGAAAAAAGAATTATGCCAAAAAAAATTCCTGTGAAAGTCTTTATAATATTAACTTGTATAATCAAGTTTTGCTCAACTGTGAATGTGGTATATGTACAAGTTCCATTTTGGACAAGATACATTGACAATCTTTGTAGGTTTATTTACCAGGCTAATAACTACCTGAATCCTTTGTATTTCTATTTTTCTTTGTATTAATTTTAAACTAAATGGTTTTATCTGTTGTGTGATTATTATATGTTTGATTAAGTAACATGCGAATAAAATATTTTTGTTTTCGAAAAATAAAATATATAAAAAAAAGTAAAATACCTTCAATTTTCTTTGTTCATCCATTTCTAAAATACACCTTGAGTACATGGCAGGAAAAGGATGCCAGTCCTTTACAGACCACAAGCAGGCGCATACCTACACTCACTGATACTGGCCTAATTAAGAATCCACCTTAATAAATGGTTAAATGTCTGCGTGTCTAGTACTACAAATGTTTGTGATGCACTGTCTGTTGGAATGGCAAATGCAATACATTTTATTACTACAAATGTTAATGAGGTGCCGTCTGTTGGAATGACAGAGCCATAGCTAACTGACGGACATGCAGATACACAGATAGGTGTCACTGAGATCTCTTCTTTGAACCGACATTCACCATAATGAGCATCTGGCTCTGCTGAGCTTTTTATACATGACCTGAAGGATGGAATGCTTAAGCACCTAAATTATATGTGGTCGTTTTTTCCGCATTTATTTTATTTTAATTTATTTTATTTTTATTAACCACCCACTGACATATTAACGTTTTTGCAAATGCTGTTCCATCACTGCAGTAAACCTCTCCTACCTGAAATGTTGTAGGCTACGTTAATATTCATTTTTGCCATCAAGACGCCGCGACATAATGAAGACAAAAACCAGCAGAGGGCCACCGCACCACAGCAGAGACGTGAGTCGAGTGGCGAAGTCGAGGCGGCCGAATGAACGCCGGCAGGGGGCGCTGCGTCAAATGCGACTAGGTCTGCCAGCACTGTTTACGGAAGTGTGAGTGACGTGTCAAGCCTGTTTCGGGAATTATGGGATCGCTAAGGCACATCTAAATGATTGGGTGCCCGACGAAGTCCGAACTGAAATTTAGCAGTATTGAAATCTTCATGCAGGGCAGGAGGGCAGCTGTTGATTACAATGGTTGCGAGCTGCCGCTGAGTGGGTGCAGCGTGCTGTCCCGCTGATTGGCAAGGGGCACAGACAGGGAGAGTGGCAGCGCTGAATGGACGCTGCGTAGCGCTCGCTGCCTTTTCTCCGTAATTCTTTTTTTCCTTTTTGGGTGCAATTTCTATTGTAGTAACTGAGGCGATTAACTCACGACCTTTCTTTATTTTTGTTTAATTGTTCCTGTCAACGGAAACATTTTTCACAATTTTCAGAGGGGAGACTTACGAGTAATCGAAGAGGTAGAAATGTCGACCAGCAGCCCCGAAGCTGTGAAGAAATTACTTGAGAATATGCAGACCGATCTGCGATCTCTATCCATGGAGTGCAAGAAGAAATTTCCTCCTGTCAAAGAGGTAAGCAGGCCGACGTGTTGGTTATTTGATAATTTGGAATTTTTCAGGCTGTTACTGACAGAAGACAAGGGGGTCCTAGTGGGCTCTCATGAACAAAATAGAGAAGTGTGCTTGGATAGACCGGCGCCGACCGTGCGAGTGTGCGCGGGCCGAGTTGGCGCAGATGTTGGGGGGAAGGAAGGGTATGAAGAGTAAATCCGCTGTTTAAGCATCCAAACAAGTTGCAGACTGAGATTTCCCGATGTCCAACGAATCTGGACTGAGCGGTTTTGTTTCCAAAGAAGCGCGGTTGTAACGCTTAAAAACATTGTTTTCTCGGATCACTGTGTTTGTCTGATCGTTTCGTCTAGTTTACGCGAAGCTCCTAGTAGGATAGCCTTTCTTCTGTCAGGCTGCCCGTGTCCACGAAATTTTAAAAAGTTAATTGAGGGCGAGAGGACTTTGAAGCGTATGCCACGTATGTAAATTTTCGGAGCAGGTAAGAGGCTCTGCCCTCCTGTCCATCAGTTAGTTGCCCGCGCTGTTTTACGTTTTTGGTTCCAAGCATGGCACAGCTCCGAAGCGCTACCCGACTAAAGCGTACTGCCACATCGCAACCGTCTTTATTTAAATGGCTAAATGTTTTAGCCCACACCAGTTTTCCTTCAGAATGTAATTTTTTAGGTATTGATAAGATATCGTTATCCCCCAGCATCCATGTTCATCGTGATTTAATGGCGATCACTTCACACAACGATTGTCATTTTAAAAAATTTGTTGGTGCAAACGTCAGCACCTCAGTTTTGGCAGCTGGTGGAAAATTACACTGAGTGCTTACCGGTATAGGACTTTCCCTATTATTTTTGCAGATGGAGATTTGCTGTGCACGTCAGGGTGTGTATCACCACAAAGAATTTTTGCAAAAGCTTAAAAAAAAAGTGCAGCCTTTCAAGTACAATCCACAATTTGAACAGGATTTTTTTCGCCGATCAAAGTTTATGTCGGTTATGGTCCTGGGACCCTGCTGTGCCTTGCAATCTTGGACAGAAAAAAAAAACCAAGGCCAGTTCTATAATGAGCAAATCCCAGCTGCCTCCAGCTGACTGTAAGGCCTTATGTCCCAATGCCCCTGTAGTGCTGGAACTTTAGATTTGGCAGGCTGTCTCGGAGTGCTGAGCATGGCCCTCAGTGGGCTCTGTCTAGCTGTGCTGTTTTCTCACTTTGACAGCCAGGCCTGTGCCACAGTTTCTTCAGTTAATGCTAAGACTTTCTTTGTGGGAGTTTAAGGCAAACCTGCTCATGACTTTAAATGTTGCATTTCTGTCAGGATTTCTAGTAGCGCCTAGTATACAGTAACACAATTTTATATTTCATTTTTACAGTAAGCACTTTGAGCATGAGAAAGGCACTACAGAAATAAAATATACTTTTATCATTATATACGTAGTTTGCTTTTTACAGAGGGCTTAGTCCTGAAAATGACAGTGTTGAATTTGATTCTATAATTCCAACACTTTTACTGAACTGTTTAGAATTAAATAAATGACATTAAGCCTACTTTTAACAGTTATTTGAGCACTTAGATTAATTTGATTGCCCAGGCACCCTTTTATTTGCAGACCCTTATAAAACTTGGAATTATCATTTTCACTCTGTGGTGTCTGTTAAAATTACTTATGAGTTGCATTGTGTATGGTTTCCAAATACTGTACTTTTCTGGATATATTATATTTTTCTAATTTTTTACGCAGACACGTCTACCCAAGTAAACTTATATTATTCAGATACTTTTACCACTATTTTAATGTGCATTTTAGTAGATATGTCAGAATGTAAGTTTTAAGTGTTATTATTCAAATGCACAATGCATTTGAATATTAAATATAGTTGTTTAGAATGGCTGGTTCTTGCCTTATGGCCATTGCCATGAAGACAGGTTTCAGTTCCTCACAAACGTACATTTGATTATGCAGACTTACAAATGTTTTGTTATTTAAAAGTAAAGTGACCTAATTAATGGGTAATATATTTAGAGAATATGTGCATCTTTTGTATATTCTTTTAATTGCTAAATTTAGCTGGCACAACGTGTTTGTTGTTCATCCATTTTCCTTTCTAGTGTCTCAAAAATGAAACCTGTCCAGGCAGCATTGAGTAAAGCAGGAAACAACATCAAATAGGATGTTTGGCCACTTTAGCATTCAGTCCACACACCCAGCTCACACTTGTCGATCTTGTTCAGTTTATGGGAGGAAACTGAAATAAAGAGAGTTGAAAATACTGGGAGAGCGTGCAGATTGCAAGCAGCTAAAGACTGAACTGGAAACTAAAAGGCTGCAGTACTAACCTCTGCCGTTTGCTACCTTTTCAGCATTCATATTTTCTGTGAAGTTCATATTTTGTGCTGACAAAGTCAGACACATTTTTTTGTTATATCTGTTTCATGGATCACGTCATTTTATTTGTGGTCATAATTGCTGAACGTGTTAGTCTAACTGATGTTTTGTAAATGGCCCAGTATTAGTAATTATGGTCATCTTACAATCTGTGACTTCTTCTTGCTTTGCATCCTTCGCTGTGTTGATAGGACTAGATTCTCTGTGACCCTACTGTCAAAAAGGTTACTATGAATAAATAATATAGATGAGTAATATAATACATTATAAACATTTTAATGTAGATAAATAGTATTCACATGTTGAACTGAAGTTGCCTGTGCCATCTCACAGTACAGCAGTTTGATAATTCTAATGAGTAATTGTACTAAATTAAAAAAAAAATTAGAAGGGGATCAGTGAAAAGAATTTACTGTATGGCCTATTGGCTATCACAGTGGTCATAATAAGATAAGCTTAACAAGGTCATCACATGCATGCTATTCTCGTGTCTTGCTCCTATCCACAAAGCAAAGAATAAATAAATAATAATGGAGGTTAACCTTTCCTTTTGATTGACATGAAAATACATATGTTTAATTCAGTTAGAAATACCTAGTGTTGTGTATACAAAACCCGTCACTGCCAAAAAGAGATCCTGCTCTGCTGGGCCCTTGAGCAAGGCCCTTAACCTGTAATTGCTCCAGGGGCGCTGTACAATGGCTGACCCTGCGCTCTGACCCCAAGGGGTATGCGAAAACTACCAAATTCCTAATACAAGAAATTGTATAAGGCGAAATAAAGAACAAAAAAAAAAAAAAAATTTAGTTGGCCAGTGCCTTTATCTAAAATGACTTTACACATCACATGCACATATTCAGTGTTTGCCATATTTTGCAGTTGAAGTGCTGGCAGATAAAGTGAGTCAACGAGTGAATGGAGCAGTGATTTGGTGCTTTACATTCACATCTCAAGCAACAGTGCTGACACTCATCCTTTTTTTTAAATTTATAATTGCTTAGTTTTTCCATTTCTCTCTTTTGATGTCATTCTTATGGGGTGTTCCACATTTCATTCTGTGAGTGTGTTCACTATTTTCGGCCATTTAGCCGTGTGTATTTGAATACTGTACTTACTGTACATTGATGGGTTCCAAAGAAGTTCGAGTTACCACCATATGTTAATTGAGCCTTAAGTTCAGTTACATTAGCTATCGCACATTGCAAAGTCTACTGCGGATGATAACACAGCATTTATTGATTTATTGAGTGAGATGAAAGACGAGTTACTGACTTTTCATCCTTAATGCTCTTATAGTAATGATCAATCATCACAGACTCTGAAGATTCAAAACTGGTAACGTTCATTTCACACCCCTTGACCATCCTCCAACCCTTAAAATAATATTTTAGGTGACAAAGAGATGTCGTTAATGCTGTGATTAGTAAAGTGTTAGTAATAGTTTAATATTTTCTATTGTAGTGTAGGCTTATTTTTCCTAGGCTTAAGTGTTCATTATGAAATTTATAATTAAGAACACATTTATTCATCAAATTGAAGTTCAAATCTGTAAAATTACTTTTTGAACTATAGTACATTTCTGTTTGTACATAAAATATGAATTATATTACCGGTATTATACATAATTAATTTCTCATTCCCATTCTGAATTAATCGCTCTTGAGAAAAAGCATGGATTCTTCAAGTTGATTCATACTGTAATTAAAGTATCACTCGGAGCTTCATTTATACTTATTGCAGCTTTTAAAGATGAATGGATGGCCTTTTGGAATGATAGGCGTTCAGGGATTAAAAAAAGGCTGTGTCCAGCTCTACTTAGCAGTTATCACAGTCATCTTAACAATAACATATAGAGATTTTTTTATTTGTTTTACCTCATTTGATCACAAATTAATGGGGTGGTTTAAATATTGAACACATATAAGATTGTTAACTGGTGCTGGTGCTGTCAGGCAGGCATGTTATTGGCCGTCATAAAAAGGGGTGATCACGACCATGTCAAATATCAACGCATAGTTGGTAACTGTGACGTGAGCAATGGTTTTCGGTTACATAGATTGACTTGATCTGGCGATGAGACCATTGAGTGCAGTTGGCAAATCTGACATACCACATGACTGGAAGTCACTTATTGTAACATCAGCTTTAGAAATTAGAAAAAAAACTAAAGCAGGCAATTCCTAGTAAATTGCTGCAACAAAGAGGATTTGAAAGTCCATGAACAAAGCCTAAAAAACTATTTCTTTCCTTCAGTTGCAATAGTCTGTTGTTTGCTTTTCTTGTCTTTTCATGTGTTCCCCAGATTATGTCTGGAGTGTCCATAACTTCAGATAGATCTTATGAAATCAAAGTTTAAATAAAAATATAAAGGTTTACAATACAAACGTGATCATATGGAGCAGTGTCTCTGAACCACCAACTTTGGGTTATGGGCTGCCAGCACTGGGTCCTGAGTTGCTATGATAGTAGTAGGTTGTGAGTGGGTCGCCACTCTGATGATAGTGCTTGAACCCCCGACTCGCCCTGGCAATCACGCTCAATTCACCAAGAGGGATACACTGTGACAATCATGCTCAGTTCACTTAGGGAGACAACCCTCCTTCTGTTTTGACAATTGTGCTCAGTTCACCCGTTGGGTCTTGAAGACACTTACATGGGACAGAGTGGGTCATGACAACAGAAAGGTTGAGAAACACTGACATTGAGCTTTAATCATTGATTTTTTTTTGTTTTTTGCAGTTGATGTTTTTGCTATTTTTTTTTTTATTTTCTAAAGTACCTGGTATGTATAGGGCGGCACGGTGGCGAAGTGGGTAGCGCTGCTGCCTCGCAGTTGGGAGACCTAGGGACCTGGGTTCGCTTCCCGGGTCCTCCCTGTGTGGAGTTTGCATGTTCTCCCCGTGTCTGCGTGGGTTTCCTCCGGGCGCTCTGGTTTCCTCCCACAGTCCAAAGACATGCAGGTTAGGTGGATTGGCGATTCTAAATTGGCCCTAGTGTGTGCTTGGTGTATGGGTGTGTTTGTGTGTGTCCTGCGGTGGGTTGGCACCCTGCCCAGGATTGGTTCCTGCCTTGTGCCCTGTGTTGGCTGGGATTGGCTCCAGCAGTACCCCGTGACCCTGTGTTCGGATTCAGCGGGTTGGAAAATGGATGGATGGACCTGGTATGTACATATCTTTACAATTTCTTTCTATGACATTGTGAGGTCAAGTCTCATTTGCTTTAACAGTTTGCCCTTTTCTGTATTTACATACAGTACTGATACAGCAACTTTCTCTTAGAATGCATTCCATGAGAAACATGAAAGAATGTTTTTATTTTGCTGCTCAAGTAGACTGTATGGTGAAGCCACACTATACTGTGTATTTTAAGTGCCTATACCTATTTTATAAACTGAAAACTATAATTCTTATTGTGCTTATAATCAATATCTGTGCAGGGCAGGCTGGATGATTTCAGATCTTGACAGTATGTACAACATTTTACCTCTTTTTTTTTTTTTTATTTAATTCTATCAATGAAAGGATTGAACTTTACTGAAGTCGTTTTAAAAAAATTCTGGTTTAGTTAAACTGATGCATAATACCTTCATTTAGTAGCAGCCTGTTAAACCAGGTTGCTATTTCTCACAACTGCTGTAAGTTTATGTGTGATAAGATTCTTTGAACCTGCCTTTTTCATAGTGGAGGACACATTTAATCACATCCACAATTATGGGTGGCCAATCTTCTCATGTAATAGTTACATCCTTAAATATGGGATATTCTTTCTAAATGGAATGGACATTTCAGTTGAATATCAAAATTAATTCAGGGTATGATTTATGACTTAGAATTAAAATCCTGATGTTAGCTTGGATAGGCTGTAGCTGACCTGCAACCTAATCTTGGGTAAGCGAGTTCAGAAAATGGATGGAAGGATGGATTCAATTTAGACCAATTTGTATAGTGCACCTTCCGGTTACTAACTATGAGCTCTTTATGAAAATACAAGTAAAATTTGTTTTAGGGTTTTGCACTTGTCTTTTTTAGCACATGAAGTGAATGCTTAATTGGAAATGAGTAAAAAAACTGACTTGGCTAGTTTAAGGCTTTTTGGTGTTAACCCTCTTGAGGAGCTTCTTGGATGTATTTTCTGTTAGTTAATGGTGTGTCTTTAGTCATTTCTTTGTATATTGTGCTTATCAGTAAAGTGAGTTTTACATCAAAACAAAGAGGTTTGTGTTCATTGAGAAAGTCACTCTGCACTCTGCTAATTAGTTATTGGATAGTGAGCCAGTTTAAGAGTTGATCATGCATGCCCACTCCATGATGCAATCTCCACTCTGTTTCACGGATGAAGTAGTATGCTTTGGATTGTCTGCAGTTCATTAATTTCTTTATACTTTTGCACCTAGAAATCACTTTAGTTGTGGTCAAAAAGAAATAAAACAGGAATGTAAAAAGGTTGGGGTGCTAGCCGGTAAGCTCTGTTTAATTAAAGGAACGAATTAAAGGTAAAATAAATGGTATGTTCGGGTGCAAAACACATCGACATTCAACTGATCAAACACAAAGGTGATGGATCAGTCCTTCAACATGCTGGATGGTGCAGCAGCAGTTGTTACTCGGTTCCAGTAAAGCTTTTTCCAGACTAGCACCTCCATATTTCAGACATTCCACTTTTACTTGGTCTCCTCCCAGGGCTTTGCTGTTCTCCTTGAGCTTTGTTAAGCATGATTTTTCCCATGTTTCCACTGGCAATTCAGGCATGGGCTGTAACAGGTCAAAATCATATGTCATTAGGGGTTTTGGTTTATTGAGCATCTCTTTGAAGTGTTCTACCTACTGGCTGTCTTGGTCTTCCATCATGAGCAGAATTTTACCTGTTCTTGATAGGGCCACCATACTTTGTTCCCGTTCCTAGTAAATCTTGCACAGTGCAATATGTCTTGCTGTCCTTTGTTGCAGCCACTTAATGAGCTTCTGCACCTTTCTTATCCAGCCATTCTGTTTGGTCAGCTCGACAGCTAAGCCTTATCCAGTGGTCCAATTTGCTGTACTTTCTTTCAGCTTCTAATCTTTCATCCTTTGTGCTTGCTTGGTCTTGTTTTGCTCTGCCATCCACTCATCCGTGAGTTTCCACGAATAATCTTTTACCCATCATTCTTTGGGTCTCCCTGTTTGATGACTTATGACTTTCTCAGTGCTCTATATGACTGTGTCTCTGAACTGTTCCCTTCTCTCATTGATGTATATATTCACGTTAGTGGGGTTTTGCAGAAGCACAAACAGGTTTTGCACCTCCATTTAATATTGCTCTGCCACTACCTTGTTTTGTAACTTTTCCACATCAAGAGGACAGATGTTCGCTCTTCTTGCTGTTCTTCTTGAGTCGAAGTTGTAGGCTTGCTCTCAGAAGGTAATAGTCAGACCCATTGTCTGCAACTCTTTGCAATCTCCCATCTCACAGCAATGACCTCCACTGTTTGTTGACGCAGACATAGCTCTTGTTAATCTTGTTAATCATGACATTTTGCTGGTGATTAACAAGACTTCTTGTTTATGGTCTTATGGCAGAAGTAGCTGTTACTGATGCATATGTTGTTTGTACTACATAGAAGCAATAGTCTTATGGCTTTTTCAGTGGGCTTCATTGGCTATCTGTGTGGTTCCATCACATTTTCCAGTCTACTTCAGTCGCCACAAATCTGTGCATTCACATCGCCGATTAGCAGTTCGTGGTTTACGAGATTCATTAGGTCATCTTGTAGAAGGTCATAGAATGTGCCCTTTTCAGCATCATTGGTTTTTTCAATTGGCACATATACTTGGATATTCGTCACTTTCAAATGCTTGGTTTGAAATCTTCCAGTGGTAATGCGCTCACTTATGTACTTCCAACCAAGGATTGTATTCATCACTTCTTTGCCTGACTCCACAAAATTGTTGCTTTTTGTTTCGTTGGTTTGAAATCTTCCAGTGGTAATGCGGTCACTTATGTACTTCCAACCAAGGATTGTATTCATCACTTCTTTGCCTGATTCCACAAAATTGTTGCTTTTTGTTTCTGCCATGCAAAATTTTCTACTGAAATTCACTGATGCCCAAGATGTCTAGTTGATAATTCTCCATTTTGTATAAAATGCACTAAATTGCCACAGGTATAAAGTCTGTACATTCCAAGCGCATATGGGTGTGGGTGTTGTGGAGCTGAAGACATTTAAATGTATCAGGCACCGGACACCCAGTTGAGTTTCCTTTAGCACTGTTAATGAATGGTTGTTGCTTCTTCACAATTTTTATCTTGAATTTGTTTATTTCTGCTTTAGTTCTTTTTAGCTAAGACCAAATCAAGACTTTTCTATGTTTGCTTAAGATGGTAGGTTTAGATCTTGTAATGTAGTCTTTATAATTCTGTTGTGTATTTCTTGTATGAATTACAGATTGTGATACCTATAGCCCCTGCAACTGTGATAATTTGCTGTCATCCAGTTTGGTTACTTTCTATGGATAAGCAAGCCTTTGCTGTGCACACCAATGAATTCATTCTTTTTGCAGAATGCCAAATTCTTCATTTTCAGTGCTGTGGATCAGATTTTAATTCTTCTTTTCTTTGAACTTTGAAATTGTTTGATTTTCTATTATGGGCATTGGTTTTGTATTTGTGTTGTTGATTTAAGCAAAGGGAAAGGGAAGAGCAAAGACTATATTAAACATTGTACATTCACAGCTCTTTATTGTACAAATCAATGATAAAGCATTCACCTAACCAATATAGATCACTCAACAGGCAATTCTCCTTGTAATTACATTGACCTGGAATGAGGGGAAAAAAGCGGAAAGTGTAGTAGTATTCTCATATTAATTTGTATATGTTTCTGTGTGTTCTTGTTGTGTATGTACAGTATATACTGTATGAATACCAAAATTCTCCCAAAAAATAGTTGACATTCTAAACTTTTGCTGCATATATATTTTTCATCTCAAATCCTCAACTGCTTTAATATGCACATTTTAGTATATGATGAAAAAAATGAAATACTCATTTAAATGCCCCTATATTGAAGTTATGCATTTACGTTCTTGCTTATCATGGCAGCATGTTGCTTGTTGGTCAAACATTCAAGTAATAATTTCACTGTGACAATATTAATAGTACAACACTAATAATATTTATGGAGGGTACCATAAACATATGAATTCCATAATAATCACTAAACAGTAAAGTCTGTTACACATTTCTAGTCTAAACAATATTAATCTAAACCATTCTTTTTGTACATACTTTTTATAGTTGTGAAGGTAATGGTCAGAGTTTTGCCATGCAGTCCATTTTTTGCTAATAATCTTTTTAATGGATTATATTTGTAATATCTGATTTTTATATGATGTAGTTACAGTAGATTTAGAAAGTATTCAGTCCCTTTCTGTACACTTTGCTTGTATATTTAATTTGAAATGGAGAAATTTGCCATTTTTGGCCATCCACTTACACTCAATTGCCCATAATGACAACGTGAAAACATGTTTTTAGAAAAGTTCCCATATTTATTTAAAAATTAAAAAATTCTGTCATTCATATAAGTATTCACACCTGTAATTTAGAACTTTGTAGAAACTTCTTTGGCAGTAATTACAGCTTTAAATCTTCTTAGGCAAGTCTCTATAAGCTTTGATCAGCTTGATTTGGTCAGTTTACAACATTCTTATAGGCAGACATTTTTAAGCTCCGTTAGATCTGATGGAAAGTGCCTGTAAAATGCCATCATCAGGTCTCTCCACAGATATTCAATGTGGTTTAATGTCTGGGCTGTGGCAGGACCACTCAAGGACAGTCAGAGGCTTATCCTGAAGTCACTCCAGTGTAGTCTTGGCTGAAAGGTGAACCATTACCTCAGACTGTGGTAATGTGCACTCTTGAGCAAGTTCTCCCTGTCCCAGCTCCAGACAGCACCTCCAATGCATCATGCTGCCACCACCACGCTTCACCATAGGGATGGCATTAGGCAGGTGATAAGCAGTGCCTGGTCATCAACAGATATAGTGCTTGACGTTCTGCCCAAATAGTTCAATATTTGTCTGCTCAGACAAGAGATTTTTATTTAAAATAAATAAATAATTTTAAATTAAAATACCTGTGAGATGTTTCTGATTGATGGAATGTTGCTGAGATGCTTGTCCTTCCAACATGTTCTCCCATCTCAACTGAGAATGTTGGCAACTCTGTTAGAGTCACCATTGGGTTATTGATCACCTCCCTGATCAAGGCCCATCTTGCCCAGTTTCAATGGATGGCCAACTCTAAGAAGAATTATGGTGGTTCCAAACTTCTTCCATTGAATAACTACTAAGGCCATTGTGCTCCTGGTTGCAGTCAAGGTTTTAGAAATGGATTTATAACTTTGCCTCAATCTTTGTCTGCATCACTGTTTTATCTTGGAGGATTTCATAGGGTTCCTTGGATTTCAAGGCTTGGTTTCTTCCTTGTCATGCAGTGTGAATTTTGGGACCTTATATATACAGTTGTGTGCCTTTGTAAATGATGTCCGATCAGTTCAGCTTGCCACAGGTAAACTCTAATCAGTTTGCAGACACATCTCAAGGATATTTAAACCAAACAGGATGCACTTGACCACAGTTTGGAGTGCCACAGCAAAGTGTTTACATACTATACTTATTCAATATAAATGAGATAGTTCAGTTTTTGATTTTGAAGAAATTTGCAAGCCTTTCTGAAAACACTTTGTCATTATGGGCTATTGAGTGTATATTGATACGCAAAAGTTGTAAATGTATCCAGTTAAAATTAAATCTACAAACACAGTAGCATTTGCAGAAAGTGAAAGGGCCTCAGTACTTTCTGAATCCACCATATCAATATCATCAGTTTTAGGTTTAGGTTAATTTTTAGGAAAAATAGTTTTGGCTAGCATTAAAATTTTTGTGTGCCTTTTCCGAGCAATCAGCTTCCTGTTGTTTCAGATATTCCACATCTACTGCTCCCATATGATTATTTTTTTTGTTCACCAGAACAGAAAGTAATACACACCCTGACATAATTTCTCATCCATATGGTTGTTTTGCACTCCAATTCTGTTTTCAACTGCTCACCCTGACATAACTTCTCATCCATATGGTTGTTTTGCACTCCAATTCTGTTTTCAACTGCTCAATCGTGTCTGAGCATGTTTCATTTTTGTTCACAAGAGCTCTTTATGGAGGTGCTTTATATGTGTTTGGGATGTTGTAAGCATATGACTGGACGTATCGATTATATCACACCAGTAATGTAAGATTTTTTTTTCATGGACTTTTGTTTGCTGTTGTCCAGTGTTGATCACCAGAGATCCTATTATATCAGAAACTTTATTATCTCTGTTTTTGCATTAAAACATGAGGTTACAAATTTTTCTTCCCCATCACTGCAAACTATATGAGGTGAATAATGTATTAAAAAATGATTTTTGGGTGGAGTAGTCCTTTACTTCAAAGTAACTTGGACATGATTACATTTAGGCAGGTGCTTTTCTCTGCTTGCCTCCCTCTCTCCCCTTAGCCTCTGAAAAGAATGGCGTATAGGAATTCTGTTACATTAATTCTTCTCATGTATTTAGTAGTCTGTATAAGTGTTGTTAAGGTAAATAATTTAAATTTTAAACATTTTATTGTTTCTTTTGTTACAAAAATGCACAGTACTGGTGGCAACCACTTTTTTATTGTCACTTTTTGTTTTAGGAATTGGCCAAAAAAGGCGCTGTTGCCCAGATCAATGTCAAATAATATTACCGTTTTTTTTTTTGTTTTTTTTTTAAATTAAATTACTGACCATTTTCAGAAACACTGATTTGCCATTAATTAGACAGATAATAGGTTAATTACTATTATGTAGCTTTTACTTTTACTATCAAAAATGTATTTAAATGGACTATTGATAGAGAAAGTAGCAGTCTTAATAAAAGAAAAGTTTTCTGTCTTAAAATTTATATCTGAAAATATGCTGCTGTTTTTCTTCCCAGTTATGGCAAAATATATATATATACACTTGTGCTGTGACAAACAGAACTCACCATGCAAGCGGCCACGATGCTGCCACTGCATAAAGTTGTACTTTTTCAAGAGAACATTGCAGAGCACACTAACCAGTCTCTTGAACCATGGTCAGCCTCACAAGCAAAGAAAAAAAAAGTACAACTATTGCCTTTTTCTTATTTTGCGCTACCAACTTAGTTTAATTGCATTCAGTCCTTTTTAAGCTGTTTCATTAAAAGTTTATGTTCTTGCTTATGAAAGCTTATGTGTGATATTGCTGCCTTAGGCTTTATGTCTCGTTTCGCAAAGCTTTCATTTAATTGATGAATGTAGCGTGCAGTGAAAATAATGCTGAAAGACAGCGACAGAGTAAGATGCCCGGCTTGCTGTGGGCATGACGGTAGGCAGGGCAGTCTAATATATTATGCACATCTAAGCAAGTAATATCCATCTAATGCTCCCTTAATTACTAACTCTTGCAGAGTTCTGTGATTATCCTGGTACAACCTTGACTAAGCTAAATGCTGTCTTGACTGTATAGATGATGCACCATCAAATGCTTCCAGTAAATATTTTTTTGACTTTACCTTTGAGTTACTGGGTCACCTGCTTATCTTTCTGCCTCAGTTCTCTATGGAAGTGGTTTACTGGCCGCGCACTTGGTGATGTACCACCAAGTGCTGCATATTGCATATTATCACACAATGACCATCAGCTCATTCATTTACTTCAGAAGACTAAAAAAACAATGTTTTTTAATTTTAAGAATGTAGTAGAAGAGGGATATTTATTGCAAGCATAAAAAAGAGAAAACTAACATGTTTGCAAGTCAAGTAGTCATTCCCTATATTTATTGAAGGGAGCTGATTTCAAACAGCGCATTGTAGCAGAAGCGCCTTTGATAAAATATATTATTTCATTATTATTATGTGCTCACTAGCCTCTCATTTGGAAAAGTTTCTAGTTTGTTTTTATTTGCATATACCAGTAACAGACTACTTGTATTTTGGATCCACATGGTCTTTGTTCAAATTTACTTATAAAATTATATTTAAACTTATTTCAAAAGAGCCAGGAGCAGTTGTTGAAGATTGTAGGAAATTGAATTTTGTAACTTTTTGTTTTTTTTATGCTTAGGCTTTTGTTGTGACCTCTAGATACCCACAATTCAGATATTAATCAGAGCTGTGTTTGACAGATAAGAAGTCATATAGAGGACATGTTAGCGTTCAGTGTCTGCCCATCAGATCCTGCAATACGGTTTTCAGCATCATGCATGTTAAGCAAGCAGAGAAAGACGCATGCGATTTTTCTCTAAATCATTATTTTACATTATTTATTTCCCTTGTTTGATTAATTTGTCTGCTACACTGTGCACATGTACCTTGTAAGGTACTGTTGGTGCATTTTGATGATTCTGCACCATTATGACTGGAAACAGACTTTTTTCCAGATATAAACTGAATTTAATTAATAGAAATATGCTATTAAGGACTAATTAAATTATAACAGGTTAGTTTTGAACATTTTAAGAAATTACATGTGGCAAAAGCAGAGGCAATTTCAGTGTGAACATTCTGGTGGGTCCACAGAGGAAACTTTAATTTTGCAGTGATAGCATATAGAGATTATACTTAACCGAACTATATTTGATAGGATAGGGGATAAAACTCTGTGTTCTTACATTACCAATGTTTTAGGTCACCAGAATCTAGGACAATAAAATTTCCGACAAATAACAAAATCAAAAATCACAAACAGTGAAGATCTTTCGCTATATCTTAATGCAACAGTCAAAGCACAGCTTTAAAGGATATCTCAACATCCACCATTTAAGAATGAAGCTAGCATCAGCAGAAGGACACCAATACTTGTGTGGTAAATGAAGCATTGTCCATACTTAACAGTCAAAAAACTCATCAATCTATGAAGAGTATAACCATAAACCTATGAGATATTTGCTGAACAGCTAAAGGATGATAAACCATTGAAGTTATGTTTCTATACATACATGTTCTTTTATGTATTAGAACTGTTTTCAAACAGGACATCATACACAAGCACAGTTTCAATGTAGTGTTTGTCTTCTCTTGGCTTGTTTTTCACAATGTAGAAGAAGCACAAATATGGTTTCTTTTGCTGTGTTTTCAAATTTAGGTCCTTCAGTTGTTAACGGTGATCCTTACCAATAGAACAGGCGAATGAAAACGTAAAGGTGCTCCACAGGCACATTGTGCTCTAAGCATTCCTTGTACAAGATCTGCAGTTTTTTTTTTTTTTTTGTTCCTCACATTATTATAGCAACCTTCAGCAGAGAAAATCAAACTGAGGTTAGCTCAGCACTGCATTACATTGTTGCCTTGTCCTGGAAAAACTTGAAGTGTAAACATGTAAACAAAAAAGTTTCCCCCCATGAGTATGCCTAGAACACTTCAGTGTCAATAGGGCCAGACCTGCTATCTGGAAACAGGTCTTTTTGTTGGAAAAATTGTATTAGGAAGACTAATATGTTGAAATACTCGGAGAAGCTTATTACTTAGTTTATGCAAAAGCACAGATGTAACTTTAAGAAGTAATATATTAACCCTTTGCGGTCGTTAGGCCAGAAAACTGGCCTTAGTAAAAAGTGCGCTATAGGTCGTCAGGCCACCGCCTGGTCGAGAAAAGTGGCCTGTGTTATTCCTACGTGCTTGAAAAAAATAACTGCTGTAATTATTGGCGTTTTTTCAATAATTAATTACGACTAATGTAGCGTGACGTTGAAAATTAAATACGACTGCAAAGGGTTAAAGCAATAACTTTTATAACTTGAAAATGGCCAATGATGAGTAGATTGCAGAAATCAAAGTTGCAAAGTGTAGAAGCCTCTCCTAGAAACAAGTCAGAGACCATGGATGGAGGGGATGTTTCTAGAATGACGGTGGTGCTATTGGAAGATAGAACTTATTCTGCTCATATAGTCTGCAGTATAAGTGTTCAAATATTAGGTACTGTTACGCGCTTCTTTTTTTCTGAACTGCATTTTTCCACATTGATGCTAGGATAACTCAGTTCATAGGCACACACTATCTTAAGAAATGGTCTACAACAGAAAGTAACACTTTTATATTTCAATTTGTCATTGTCTTTCTGTTTGCATTGCCATTTTCTCTTTTATTTGACTATGTTGAATGTTGTTGTACTTACGGCTTCACTTTATTTCATTTACACCCAGCATTGTCATAGTTCCTTTTGAAATTACAGACAGTTTGAGTTTTCCATGACTCAGTAGTTTTGGGAGATTTCTGTTTTGCTTGCTTTTTTTAAAGAGAGAAAAAAAAAAAATCAAAAACATCTGTTGTTTTTCATGGCAGAGCGGGTGCATAATTAGACACAGACACTACAAAATTGGACTGAGGCTGTAACTCATGTTAGAAAACATATTGTATAGCAATTACTGTGTAAAGCGGAGTGGCTCATATTTTCAAGCGTGTTTTTTTTTTTTTTGGTCTACGTATGTGTTTTTTTTTTTTTTGGTCTACGTAGTTTTATGAAATCCTTCGTCACATAACTTCCATGGACTTTTGACAATAATGCAATGTCAACAACAGAAAAAGACAATTAATACAACAATATCATATACATCGAATGCAAAATGTATACAAAAAATAATCTTTCCTTTGTTAACAGTAGCGGCTGTTGAGTTGCCTTATGACTTCATGATAAAAACTCTCACCGAATCTACTGGTGTGAATGTTAATGGTCCTCAGTTATCTGCAGAATGGAGAACAGTGACTATGTGTTATGGCTGAGGTCTTTATTAGGGGTTTTTGACTTTCAAAGACTCCTTTTGATAAATATTCCTAGAGCAGAAAGGGAGTTGTATACCAGTAATATCTGAAATAACTGAAACAAATAGTAATTCTTTATACTGATGATGTGGTGCTTTACAGTATATGTCAGATCATTACCCATTGCTGTATTTAATCAGTTGGATGAAGTTCTTAAGATCTCTGGGTTCATATTGTTCTCAGTTATTTCTCTTTCAATCTTGACTCAGCTGGATTCTTATTTTACTGTTTGTCTTAGAACAGTTCAAACACCATGTGTTACAGTGATGAGAAAACCTTCAAACTTTCTTTTCAAATTTAATTTCTGTGGTATGATAGCATTTATCATCACAATGCTAACAGTCCTCTCACTCTAGCTGGAAAAATTATTATATGCGATAAATATCCTCCCAAAGCTCCTGTATCTTTTTCAGAGCATCCCAATATGTAAAAAAAATCCTTTTTTAAAAGTTAGGCTCAGTTTTAACTTTGTTTATTTGGAACTCTAATCAGCCATATACTAAAAAGACAGCTCTTCAAAGATCTAAAGAAGAAGGAGGCATTCTGCTTCTGACTTTCAGCTGTATTGCTGGAACCCTAAACATACATAAGGCTGAGATTTTTCAAGCGAGTCCATGACACCACACCTGCTTAGTTAGACATGTATAGGATATCTTGTGCAAACCTCTTTCTGCACACTTTGCTCTAAGCTCCTGTTAGTACTAATCACCATCAATTTACTAGTCATCCATTACTTTACCATTTGCTCAAGATATGGTATCAAAGTAGGACACAAGGTTAAGATACTTTTATCAGCCACCTCCATGTATTTTATTTCCATGTTTCTGCAGCTTGTAGAGTATTTAATTTATGGAAATCATTAGGAATCTTGACCTTTTATACAGAAGATTTCCGTATAGATAATATGCATGGCTTCTTTAAATTACTATATATTATTTTCTGCTCAAAAAATTAAGGGAACACTTAAATCACTTATTGGATAACAATGAACTAAATACTTAAGTGGAAAATCTTTACTAAGTAATACTTTACTGAGTAATACTGTATAAATTGTTGAGAACTAAATGGTATAATAGTGATCAGTGGAAATCAAAATTACCAACCCTTTGAGGACTGGACTCAACGTTACACAAAAAATCAAAGTCAAAAATTAAAATCACAGGCTGATTCAACTTGCGTGAATTTTTCACGGCAACTCATAATGTGTCTCAGTGGTGTGCATGGCCCCAATGTGCTTGCATGCATCCCCAATAATGTCTGAGCAGGCTCCTGATGAGATGGGGGATCCCCTCCCAGACCTGGATCATGGCATCAGTAAGTTATATATACAGTCTATACCTCTTCGTGGCAGCATTGGATGCACCAATGCATAATGTTCCATGGGTTCTCAATTTAATTCTGGTCTGGGACAAGGTGCAGGGCTCAGAAATATAGAATTGATAGAAAAATAAAAAACTAAGCATTTAAATTTATTCACAGTCGTGCATGTTTTGTCATATAGAGAGTGCAAAAAATATTTTGTATATTATTTTACAAGGTGTAAATTGCCAGTGTAAAGGGAGTTTCTTCTCACTTTTGAAAGAAAATGAAAGTAAAGTTAGAATTTCATTAAAAAAAGTTTGAAAATTAAGTATGTTGGTTTTCTGGCGTAAAGCTGTAGTTTTATGTCTTAAGACTGTAAACTCATCTCTGATATTAAAAAAAATTCAATGTATTTTCCTGTTATGTAGCAGTTGGATTAAGCTGTGAATGTGCTATTCTTAAACTTAAAATATGTAAAAATGAGTACTATAAAAACATAAGAGTTTAAAATGTCTTTCTTAAATACAAATGGTATTGTTTTTAATTAATTTTCAGTGGTGCCATTTTTTTTTGTTAACACATTTTGGGAGTGAACAGATGTGATTATAAATAACTAAACAGAGCCATTTTCATGTACTTGTACACTTTAAATTTAAAGCCCCACTCCAAATTTCAAACATTTTATTGTGAAGTATCATAAAAATATTTTATTACACAATCAAAATTACAGTATGGGTTTGCTGCAAAGTTCTACAGTCTAATATGTGTAGGATATTGCGTAGGATAATTCGAAGAAATATAAATAGTACAGCAGTTGCCTTAGAATGGTACAGAGGAAGGAAAAAATAATTGGTGGCACATTGTATAAGACAGTCTTTATGCCAGGGTTAAGGTTGTGCCAGATCCTCATGTATGACTCTAAGTAAATAAATAGGAAAATAAAACAAAAAATACTGAACTTATTACAATTGTGATATTTGGAACATTTTTCATAAAGTGTGAAAATGCTAAATACTGGACATTTTAAATTTGGTTGTTTTAAAAAAGAGACTAAGACACAAAGTTAGCACTGAGTTGTATTGGCAAAAAACACTGCCCATCCACAATTATTGGCATACCTGGTAAAGATGCATAAAAAAGGTTGTAGAACCTTTGGTTTTTGTTGGGATCATGCATTGATACAAAGCATTGCCACACCCACCAGGTGAATTACTTTAATCTTGCACTGAAAAAAATGAGAGAAACCCAAGCTTTAGTTGAAGTAAATTTATTAAGAGAAAAAATAATCCTTTATCAATAATAATTTTTTTACATTATTTATAGTTCTATGAACAAAGTGTGACTGAACCAGTTTTTCCATTTTTAAGTTAATCAGAGTCTGCGGTGGGTTGGCACCCTGCCCAGGTTTGGTTCCTGCCTTGTGCCCTGTGTTGGCTGGGATTGGCTCCAGCAGACCCCCGTGACCCTGTGTTCGGATTCAGCGGGTTGGAGGATGGATGGAAGTTAATCAGAGTGTATAGAAACTTTCAAGCAGTAAACCAGGACTTCCTGTTTCACTGGGGTGTAAATATGAGGTAGCACAGAGGCCAAAATTACCCTCGTTTTTTTTTTTTTTTTTTTTGTTTTGACAGTGCTGACATTTGCCCTGCTAGAAAACTGAAATAACTGGTCTTCTAATTATATAAACAGGATCCATACAAGCTAATAGTTTTTCTTCTCTTTTCTAAATAGAATAGCCATTCATTGTTGTGTTTAAAGCAGTGTTATAGATGACAGCCTAGGAACCTTGTTTGTAGCCTGTATTCAACTGTTAAAAACAACAAAAACAAAGGCTGTTTATAGGAATTATAATCATAAATAGACTAGATTTATTTTTAAAAGTAGTTTTAAAGTTGGTGCAAATCTAAAACAAAGAGTGAAAAATTGGAAAAGTAAAGCATCTGGTGAGACATTTGAAATTTGAATTAATTTGATTTGTGCATTTAAATTACTATTCAAAAGTATAATTAAGTAGCTAATGTCTTCCTACCTACCCCACCCCCATCCCCATATATCGATGCAAATGTATATCTTACACCAGCATCTGTCAAAGTGATTTTTTTTGATAAACATTATATAATAAAATGTATAGTTCCAAGAGAATTTGAGTAAATGAAAACATCCTGAATTAACTTAGTATTCAGTCACTCATGTGACAACGATATAATGATATTTAAAGTTTTATTTAGAGCATTAATTATTATTATTATTTTAAATTAAATATACTGTACACTAATCAGCTGCAACATTAAAACCACTGACAGGTGAAGTGAATAACATTGATTATCTTGTTACAGTGGTGCCTGTCAAGAGGTGGGATATAGTGTATTAAGCAGCAAGTAAACAGTCAGTTCTTGAAGGTGATGTGCTGGATGCAGTAAAATGGTAAACCATTAAGGATCCAAGCAACTTTGACAGGTGTCAAATTGTGATGGGTAAACAACTGGGTCAGAGCATCTCCAAAATGACAGATCTTGTGGGGTATTAAAATATCAGTATCTACCAAAATTGGTACAAGAAAGTACAGCTGGTGAAATTGAAATTCAGTCATGGGCATTCAAGGATCATTGATGAGCATGGGAAACAACAGCTAGCCTGTTTGGCCCGATGTCACTGAAGAGCTATTGTAACACAAATTGTTGAAAAATCTCTTTCTTATTAAGAAAGAAAGGTGTCCGAACACAGAGTACATTACAGGTTGCAGCGTATAGAGCTGCATAGCTGCACACTGGTCAGAAAGCCCATGTTGAACCTTGTCCACCTCCAAAAGTGCCTACAGTGCACACGTGATCATCAGAACTGGACCATGGAGCAATGGAAGATGGTGGCCTGCTCTGATGAATCACATTTTCTTTTAGATCATGTGGATGGCCAGGTGCGTGTGCATCCATTACTGAGGAAAGAGATGGCAGCAGGATGTACTATGGGAAGAAATCAAAACCTGTGGAGGCAGTTTGATACTGTGGGCATTCATGTAACGCCTGTCTAAAGATTGTTGCAGACAATGTATATCCCTTCATGACAACAGTATTTTCTAATGGTTCTGGCCTCTTTTAGTGGGAAAATATGCCCTACCCCACTGTAAAAAAATGTTCAGGAATCATTTGAGGAACATAACAAAGAGTTCAAGGTTTTGAGTTGGCCTCTAGATTCTCCAGATCTCAATTTGATGGAGCATTGGTGGGATATGCTGGAATAACAAGTCTGATCCATGGAGGCTCCGCCTCGCAACTTACAGGACTTAAACACTGCTGCTAAAACTATGGTGCCAGATACCACAGAACATCTTCAGAGTTCTTGTGGAGTCCATGCCTCACTGTTGAGGTGTTTTGGTTGCACTAGGAGAACCTTCAAAACATTAGTGAGGACTACACAAAATTTTAAAGCTGTGCATGATCGTTGTGTGTTATATATGAAAGAATAATATTTCTTAAGCTGCTTATGTTTATTGGTGCAAAGCTTATTGAACACACTGATGGCTGCGACTATTGGTTGATTTTCATTGCTGCCTGCCTTAGGACAGTTTGAACCTGACTGGGTGTCTCTAGATGGCAAGTGAAGGCTGAATTCCTCCTGAGGTTAGAAACACTATCTGAAATGTATCCTCAGCAAATGAATATTTTTCCTTTAAAGTACTTTTCTGTATGGCAAATAGAGTAGCTGAGTTTAGACTTCATTGCCTAATAAGTAATTACTTCTGTTTCAACAACTATAGCAAATGTGTGGATTTATCAAGGCATAGTAAAAATTTCATTTATCTCGCATTCTTTTTTTATTGGGTTTACTTGTCCTTCCTGGCACAAGAATGCAGTGTAGAATAGCATTTGAGAGCCAGTAAGCCTTAGTAAGCCGATTTTAACAAAAGTGCATTTGAAGCTGAAAACTAATGTGAAACAGGTTATAAACAATCTATCTATATATATATATATATATATATATATAATTCACTAAGCCGCCAGCGAGTAAGACACCCATGGCGCACGCAGGACGGAGCCACGCCCACCAAGTCTAAGACCATTGGATACGACGACAACTCACTGAGCCACGCTCACCAACTTGGACGCAGCAACTCACAACACACGGCGTCATTCACGTTTGTCTCTGCTACAGTCCACATGCACCTCTGAGCCACGTTGACTTTTCATTATTCTTTTCGGTTACGACGCACGACCGCGTCCACCATCACAAACTGTTTTACACGCCATGGTCTTAGAGTTGGTGGGCGAGTCTCTGTGATTTGCTTTTGCGAGCGGGTGCATGACCAGGTGGTGTGTATGCTTTGAGAACGAGGGTGGACGCGGCAGGACCATCTAAGAAGAGGCATGTTTGTCGCGGATATGAATCGCTGTATGCAGCGTGTAAAACATGGGATACGCACGATAAATAAACCACTCTTAGCCCGCCAACGCTAAGACGATGGGATACGCCGACAACTCACAGAGCCACGCTCACCAACTCTAAGACCATGGGACAAGAACGCCTGCCCGCCCGCCTGACTGTTACCAGCGTGTAAAACCATCACAGCTTTTAACTCGCACACTGCAACAACTCACCAAACGTATGAAACCATCGCAGCGTTTAACTCACAAACTGCAACAACTCACCAAACAAGGACACCCTGTCTCTCGAGGCATTCACACTGCTGGAAGACAACCATGGGATACGCAAAAAATAGCCATGTCAGTCAACTCACAAAGCCCAGCCCACCAACTCGAGCACGCGTCTACCCACGCTCTCAAGGCATTCACAGTGCCTGCTCATGTGCCCGGACGCAACAACTCGCCAACTCGCTTTCGTCTCTGCTACAGTACACATGCACCACTTAGCCACGTTGACTTTTCATTATTCTTTTCGGTTTCGGCTACATTTCCATATATAATCCACCAAGTCGTCCGACCATGGGATACAAACGACAGAGCACAGCCCAACAACTCAAACCAATAGAGAGACACGCCCACCAACTCTTAAGAGCATGGGACGAGAACGCCTGCCTGCCTGACTGTTACCAGCATTCACCGCAATGTACTGGAGTGTAAAACCATCACAACTATCAGATGCTGTCTATATCTAAGAAGATATATAGATACTTATTATTCCCCGGCACGCGTCCATCCACTCTCTCAAGGCATTCACAGTGCCTGCTCATGTGCCCGGACGCAACAACTCACCACACACAAATTTTGCTTAATTTGACTCAACACGGGAAACCTCACCCTGCCCGGACACGGAGAGGATTGACAGATTGATAGCTCTTTCTCGATTCTGTGCGTGGTGTTGCATGGCCGTACTTAGTTGGTGGAGCGATTAGTCTGGTTAATTCCGAAAATGAATGAGACTCCCTACTGCTAAATAGTTACGCGATCGCCAAGCGGTCGGCGTCCAACTTCTTAGAGGGACAAGTGGCTTTCAGTCACGTGAGATTGAGCATTAACAGGTATGTGATGCCCGTGGATGTCCGGTACTGCACGCGCGCTACACTGAATGGATCAACGTGTGTCTACCCGACATCGACAGGTGTGGGTAAGCCGTTGAACCCCATTCATAATGGGGACCGGGGCTTGCAATTGTTCCCCACAAACGAGGAATTCCCAGTAAGTGCGGGTCATACACTCGCTCTGATTACGTCACTGCCCTGTGTATGCACCCCGCAAAACCATCCCACCAAACCCCTCCCCACCCAGTACTACCATGGTCGCCTGACTTGGTGGATTATACTGTATATAGAAAAACAGCCGGAACCGCAAAGAACAATGAAAGGACAACGTGGCTCAGAGGTGCACAGACGACAGCGACTCAGGTGAGGAGTTGGGGGCGGGCACATGAGCAGGCAGTGCATACTGAACGATGATTGTATGTTGGTTCGTAGCGTGCATTGTTGCAATATTACTTTTCTTGGTGGTTTATTAAATTACGGATTTTGCAAATGTTCAATTTTGTCCCTCTGCTTAAAAAACATTAAAAAAGTGGTGTGATTATGTGGCGTATGCTACGCCACGGGTTGGTATGCAGCATGTAAAACAGTTTGTTTGTCGCGGATAATTTGCCTTTTACTTTTACACGAAGACAATTTCCTGTTAGATTGGCCTTTGCGATGACAATTAATAAGGCACAGGGCCAAACTTTCAAAACGATATGCATGTATCTGCCAAAACCAGTTTTCAGTCACGGACAATAATTGTATGTTGCTCTCTCCAGAGTTCCATCTTTTCATTCACTTACTGTTGTATCCTCAAACCCACCCCTTTTAGACAATTGTGTCTTTTCAGAAGTGTTCAGCCATCAATAATAATTATGTGGCGTATGCCTGCAGGAACACATGCAGCGAGCGAGTGACACACACACACACATAGGCGCGCGCGAGAGAGAGAGGGCTGGACGCATAAGAATAATAGTACTTCATTACATTGATATAGCGGTGTTCTCAGTATTCAAAGTGCTATCCACACAGGGAGGAACCGGGAAGCGGACCCACAATCTTCCACAGTCTCCTTACTGCAAAGCAGCAGCACTACCATTGCGCCAACAAGGCAGAGAAGGCAGTTAAGCGTCAACAACAAAGACTCGCTACACCTTAATGAACAAGTACTGACACTTATCCCTACCGACGAAGTAACTTTCACCAGCGTGGCCTCCATCGTCACGGACAATTGTATGTTGCTCTCTCCAGAGGTCTATCTTTTCATTCACTCAGTCGTATCCTCAAACCCACCCCATTTGGACAACTGTGTCGTTCAGGAAGTGTTCACCCATCAATACATAATTATGCGGCGTATGCTACGCCGCGGGTTGGTAGTGTATTTTAGTTCAGTAAAACACCAGCCTTTTAAAACATAATTTAAAAAGTACTACTTTTATTTCAGTTTAATAGATTTTATGTCCACCCTTACCAGCTAACAGTACCTTTAGATGTAAAGAGATTAACTAAATAATCAGTTAAGTATCATTAAAGCAATTTTTTCTTATTTTGCCTTAAAACTATATATACTCTTTAGTTAAAAAAATTACGTATTTCAGACAAGCAGTCTTTATTTTGTTTTCAGTCCATAGCATATGTTACACTGTGCACTTTAGTACGTTTATTATGATGACTGTTATGTTCTAGGCTCAGCTGTCAGTGCTTTGAAGTGAAACAGCAGGTATTTACCAAGGTGTCTGCAGGAATGAGGGTGTACCCCACGAGAGTTTGTTTTTCTTTGTCTAGAAATGTTGATTATTTTGCAGTTTACAGTGGATTCTTTAACAAGTTAAAGGTAGAAGGAAGTTTATGGTATTCAAGATTAGAATTTGTCACTAAGATGTCAAACAACACTTCTAGATTTATTTTGCGTAACATGGGTGAGTATTATTGGTTTACTTGTAACTAACACAGTCTGTTAAGTTTGTGCCACAAACCTTGGAGAGAATTAAAATTATAATTACAAAAAATGCATGTGGCCTGATGGCTAAGGTGTAAAGCTAGCAAAGTCTAAGATCTTCTCTACTGTTATAGTGCAACTCTAAGCAAGCCATTTAAGATACCATATCTCTGTTTGTAGAAATATGTTAATATTTACTCTGTGTTGTAAGTTTTTGCTTAAAAGCTTCAAATTAACAACTTCCACTGATTTTTCTTGTTCTTGTTTAGGCTGAGAATCCTGAACTATCCACTTTCTGGTCATTTTGAGTAACAAATGAGCTAAATTAAAGTCCCACTATTCAAAAAGACATTTAGCTCCAAGTACATAGAGATATTTTCAACAGTGGTGAAGAGAGCAGTGCACATCTTTTTTCTTGGTGGTCTTGGTGGTGGAGAAAATATGTTGTATTATTTTCCAAATGTAAAAAGTTTAACTGAAGTGGTGTGTGTTTTTTTTTATTTTAGAACTTAAGAACACAAATATTAAAGCTACAGTTAAACGTAAATTCACTCTCTGAGCAGGTGTACTTGCATCGAAAATAATTTATGGAGATATGTTCCTAATGATTACTTGTTCCTTCATCTTCTGGCCCATTGTTTTCTATTACAAAGCTGTGAGGTGGTTACACTAGTATTATTGCATTCTACATATGATGTCCAGTTTGCACTAGCTACTATTTTCACATATTTATATTTTTATGGCAGGGAGCCCTTGTGCAAAACCTCCACACCTAGAATAATCTGAAAAAGATTTCTAAAGTAATCAGAAAATGGCACGTTTTTCTTTACAAGATAGTCACAAGGATTAGAAGTAGAACAGAAGCAAAACAAAAAATGTGTTGGTTCATTTACTTGGCCTGTACTCCAATACCAAAAGTTAACTTCCTTTGTTACTACCCTATGCTCTCTCTTGACTCTGGTTTGCTTTTGGTTGCCGTTTGAAACTTGACCCCATACTCTCCTCCTGACTCCTGACTTTGTTCACCTTTGCTGCAAGTCATTTAACTTACCTGGTGTGATGTCAACCAGCAATAGAAGTAACTTGGCATTGCAGAGGTTTATATAATCTGCCGATGTCATGGTGAGTTCCTGCCCACACACTACTAGTGTTTCAGTAATTTATAACAGAGACCTATTTTGCCATCCAGAGCAGCTGTCAGACATGTAAAAGATGCAAGTACAGTAATCCCTCGCTATATCGCACTTCGCCTTTCGCGGCTTCACTCCATCGCGGATTTTATTTGTAAGCATATTTACATATATATCGCGGATTTTTTGCTGGTTCGCAGATTTCTGCGGACAATGGGTCTTTTAATTTCTGGTACATGCTTCCTCAGTTGGTTTGCCCAGTTGATTTCATACAAGGGACGCTATTGGCAGATGGCTGAGAAGCTACCCAAGTTACTTTTCTCCCTCTCTCTCTTGCGCTGACTTTCTCTGATCCTGACGTAGGGGGATTGAGCAGGGGGGCTGTTCGCAAACCTAGACGATACGGACGCTCGTCTAAAAATTCTGAAAGATTATCTTCACGTTGCTACCTTCTGTGCAGCTGCTTCCTGAAGTGACATGCTGCACGGTGCTTCGCATACTTAAAAGCTCGAAGGGCACGTATTGATTTGTGCTTCTTTTTTTTTCTCTGTCTCTCTCTCTCTCTCTCTCTCTCTCTCTCTCTCTCTCTCTCTCTCTCTCTCTCTCTCTCTCTCTCTCTCTCTCTCTCTGCTCCTGACGGAGGGGGTGTGAGCTGCCGCCTTCAACAGCTTTGTGCCGCGGGGCTTCGCATACTTAAAAGCCAAACAGCCCTATTGATTTGTTTGCTTTTCTCTATCTCTCTGACATCTGCTCCTGACGCGCACTCCTTTGAAGAGGAAGATATGTTTGCATTCTTTTAATTGTGAGACAGAACTGTCATCTCTGTCTTGTCATGGAGCACAGTTTAAACTTTTGAAAAAGAGACAAATGTTTGTTTGCAGTGTTTGAATAACGTTCCTGTCTCTCTACAACCTCCTGTGTTTCTGCACAAATCTGTGACCCAAGCATGACAATATAAAAATAACCATATAAACATATGGTTTCTACTTCGCGGATTTTCTTATTTCGCGGGTGGCTCTGGAACGCAACCCCCGCGATGGAGGAGGGATTACTGCATACAAATTAAAATAACCATTCTCAAGATAAACTTGAAACTGTAAATTAATCAGCTGTTTCTTTGTTTTACAAAAGTGCTATTTCATTGGGATTTTTCAAGGGTCAATAATTTGTATGGTTCTCTATATTAGAGGTATCTCAACAAAAAATTTCTTAAAGGGTAAGTTCAGTATTTTACAAAATCAGAAGTTATTTCTTGACAGTCATGGTATATATTTGCCACTTAAAATTTATTCTAAAGTGATGTGTTTATTATATACAGGTACTCGTCGACATATGACCTATGCAAGTTACGACTGTTCGACTTTACGACGCGTTTGACTGTTTCCCCCGCCAGCTGTTGGCAGCGCCAGTTTCCCGCACTCTCAAGTCTCGCTACGCAGCAGTAAAAATATACGCAGCAGTGTTGCCCCACGTGTGTTTGTGTCTTGTTGTTTTGGCAATTTTCGATAATAATATAACCCTAACATATAACCCTATAATATTAACACTAATAGCAGCTTTCTACTCAAAACGGCAAACTTGAGAAGCTGCCAGCATCAAACCCAGAAGCTCTTGATTGGGCAGTTCTTAGGATTGCACTACGCAAGCAGTCGCATCAACTGCTTACCGCAACCTGCTTTCTTTTTTCTTCTTGAATAAAAGCGCACTTGTTCTGTTATACTTGTACTTGTGAAAGTGTTTATTTGATATCTGGACTTCAGGCTTCACACCAGTCATTCTCAGTCACACACACCACTCACATCCACATCCACAGTTATCCCAGTCTCGTTCGTGCACAAGTTTTATATACAATCATCACATTCAAATGTTAACAGTTCCCACACACAACTGCTGACTCCCAATCAAGAGCTTCTGGGTTCGATGCTAGCAGCTTCTCGAGTTTACCGCTTTGAGTAGAGAGCTGCTGTTATTGTTAATATTATACAATAAAAACATACATTTGATTTACGTCTGTAACAACCGCTGTAAATTTATAGTGCTTGTCAAAGTTAGCGTTCACACTCGCCCCGATATGACACTGCTCTTTTCAAATAAAGACGCGCTATAACAGAGGTGAACTCAGATCAGAGAAAACAGAAGCCCTCCCCGCAAGAAATGTCGACTCACAGTGTATGAATGGCGTATGGAAGAAGTGTGTTAAGCGTTATGTAAATACTTTTGCTGGATTTAACAGTGAACAAGAACTTGATGAGATTCGTGAAGAAATAGTGAAACTGTCAAAAGACCTTTCATTGGAATGTGAAATGGAAGATGTCGAGGAGTTGCTAGACCGGGAATCAGGTGAACTTACGAATGAAGAGCTGATAGAATTGGAAGAAGAAACAAGAGAATTGGAGTAAGACGAAGAGGAGGAGGTGCCACAAAGAATGTTCACCACAAAGGGATTGTCAGAAGATTTATCTCTACTGAATAAACTCCTCGCTCATTTTGAAAAAATGGACCCACATATTGAACGATTTGCGAGGATTGAACGGATGGCACGCAACACATTTCGTCCTTATTGCGAAATTTATGAAGAGAAAAAAAAACAAACAATTCAGACGAAGCTCACTATGTTTATGAAAAGAGCAACTCCTCCCATCACCCCGTCCGCAGCCTCGCCTGATCTGATGAAGGCGATATCGACAACCCGCAGCCAAGCACCAGTGGTGCCAGGAATTAAATGTACAGTACAGTATTTCTTGTTTTGTACGTTTTCCACATATTAAACAAATTGTACTGTAGTATGCTGTGTTTGTCTTAGAAAGTAAGAAAATGTTGATAAAATATTACTTTAAGATGATTACAATATTATTACCCAGTCTAATATTCTTACCTTAAATTAACATAGACCGACTTACGTCCAGATCAACTTACAACCAGTCAGTCGGAACCAATCGCGGTCGTAAGTCGACAAGTACCTGTAATTTAAAAATACCTTGTCTGTTCTTACAGTTTACAATGGGGCTGAAGGGTACCAGTGTCCCAAAGGGGAAAAAGGCTTAAGCTTAATAAATATGCCAATTTTTTAAGGCAAGAATGTTATTGGATATTCTGTGTCTTGAGATTGCACAAATATTGTAATATAGTGTATCCATGTATTAGAAAGGGATAAAAAAGGTAAACAAACTGTTTGTGACATTCAGCCATTTTAAAATAAAACCAGTTCTTTGTGAAAGGCAGGAAACGAGTGCTAGTCCATCAGAGGAAGTGAAACACAAACACCCACGCACAATCACATTCATGGTAGCCTGGAATTGCCATTTTAAATTATGTCTATGGCTTTTTATATGTGTTAGAGAGATTACTATGCTAAGTTGGAAGAATGTACAAACTCCACATGGGCAACGACCAGGTACACAATTCAGACTCATAATGCTAGATCTGTAAAGCGGCATGATTTTTATACCTTGCCCTACATGAGAGTTATTCATCTATACAGTAAATTCATCTGCCAGGTAATAGCATTTTCATTGTTAATATTCAAGAGCGCTACATTTTAACCTGTTTCACATGCAGCTATAGTGAAGTGATTCAACTTAAATATGTTTGAAATTGCAGTTGGCTTCAGTGGTGGGTGATCAAAAAGACATTTTCTTCTCTTTTTCAGCAGCAAGTAGTTGTCCACAGAGAAATGAGCTCTATAAGCTTGCAGGTCCACTTTCAGTAGGTTTTCCATTTGAGTGTTCACATCCAAACCCAAGTGCTACATATAATAGCTTTAAGGTAATTGTGATTGCCATAAGAAAGATGATGGCAGTTGTAAATGTTTCTATTTACATCACGGATTTCCACATTTTCAAACCATTTTCTCTACAGAAATTGCTCTAAACAGCTTCAGACACATATTGTTTTTGTGTAGATCAATTTCCTTATTTATGTCTAAACTCCACCAACGACAAAGGCTGTGAGCAGATAAGTGAACAGGAAACGTATTCTTACCTCAAGAAAGATAATTTTAAGAATCTTTGATCAATAATACTTTCTAGTTTCCTTTTGTTATCACAAGGATGCCTCATTAATAGGGAAGGCATGTTTTCTTAAATTGAAACCTTTGCTACTTCAAAGTGGACAGATTTGGTAAGTTCTAAGATTTCTCCATTGTCCTTTGGACATAGGTACTCTTCAGCCCCATTGAAAGCTGTACAAACAGACAAGGTATTTTTAAAATTTATAAAAAAAAAAAAAATTGTGTCAATTTAGTATATAACATGATTGTGAACAAGTAACTAGGATTTTAAAAATACTGAAGTTATCCTTTAAAGAATAAGTGCACAAAAATGCGGTCCATTGGCAGTGAAGCTGTTTCATGTTAACAAACAGATTTGATGATAACAGTTCATTCCTGTTTGCATTTCGTAAAAATAAACTTTAAAGGGGTATTTTTTCTTTTGAAAAAGCAGCATATGGTTTGTGGTTCTTCTATTTAGTTAATAATAATAGTACAGGGTTTTTGTTAAAAGTAGCACACTGGCCTAATGTCAAAATACTGAAGGATCACGAGAGCTGGGCTCTAAATCTTTCAAAATAAATATAAAATATTCAGTGTCTCTTCAGAGTCTGCAGTAGTTAGCCTTATAGTTAATTCTAACACACCTTCTACTTCTATATAGTTAAGTCATGCACAAATTGTGTCAACTTTTTATCAAACCAACCATGTACAGTTTCAGAGAATAAATACAGAAATAATCTGAAACCTTTACTTGTCTTTTTTAGTGTTAAGAGTACCTTTGACTTGTAGAAAATGCACAACACAGCTTTTGTCGGGCAGTACTTGATGCTGACTCTCAAAGGCAGTAATCTGATATGCTGACATGAAAATCATATACACTCTTAAACCTGTATCTTATTTTCTTTTTTATCTTTATTTCAGAGCATTTGTCAGAAAAAGTGGTTATAGACTATAGACATATTTCTTTGTCTGCTGTTACTCAAAAATAGTTTCAGTATGTTATTTTTTATGCGTTGTTTGTTCAAGACAAATTGAGCAAAATTAAAGGGAGTAATGTTACCCATGATTATTTTCATGCTTTTTTGTCTCATTCTCCCTCTTATTTTACATTTTAAAATGCTTTGACAGATGCAAAATGCAGATTAAGCAGGTAATTGTTTGCAGAAATTGATTTACTGCAATACAGTGGTACATTTTACAGGTTCTAGTCTGCTTTTGTAAAGCAGAATTGCAAAAAATAAATATTCAGATTGTGCTTAGTATTAATTGTAATAAGAATGTCAGTAACATGAGCAGAATTGCAAAAAATAAATATTCAGATTGTGCTTAGTATTAATTGTAATAAGAATGTCAGTAACATGAACAATGTTTTGAGGTTCCACACTATAGATATGAAATAGTTTAAATTTTAGGGGAGAATCAGATGATCTGTCTGTAAAAATGTTGAGGTGGTAAGTTCAATTTTTTTTTCACACCCTACTTGCTAGGAGAAGCTCTGCATATAATTTTTAATTTATTAGTAATTACCATATCTAGGTATAGACTTTGTGATTAAGCAAAAATGTATTATTAATGTACAGTAGATTCAGAAAGTATTCAGACCCCTTCACTTTATGTACTCTTTTTTTTTTTTGTTTTGTAGATTTAATTTAAGATGAATACAGTAAATTTGTATTTTTTGCTCATCATCCACCCTCAATAACACATAATGACAAAGTGAAAGTATGTTTTCAGAGTGGTTTGCCAATTTATTCAAATAAAAACTGAAATCTTACATTTATCTGAGTCTTTCAAAGTTAATAATGAAACATGTATTTACCAAAATAAGAAAACTAGGATTTGTTTGTGTGAGCTTTGTTGTATTGCTGTACTGCATCTTCTGTTTATCAATACTTTTTTATAGTTTGTAATTAGAAGATGCCAGATAGGCAGAATTGTAAAAAGTTAAATTTGTGGATCCTTGATTTCCAATTATATTATGCCACCAGGTGATGGTAATGCAACCCATTACAGTTGCCTAAATCCTGGAATGTGAAGTCATAGAGAAACATGGCTCTTAACAAGTGTTGCCTAGTGAAGCTAGAAAGTGTTAATAAATGCAGACTGAGGGCTAGATACAGGTATGACACACCCATGGAGGTGATGAGAAAGTGTTCTCATTCTAAAGAGATATAGCAGGAAGTGACATTTTTTTAACCTTAGTTATCATTTGCATGCTGTAAGACCCCAGCTTTTTTTTTTTTAATTGGCTAACATGTAGCTTATAGCAAATATTTTGATCACACACTAGGTTACACATTTGCAGAAGTCAAATGAGCATTTACACTGTTGGCTGCTAACTGTTAGTTTCTCCTTTGCATATAGTGGGTCTCCCATTGTTTTTTTTCCTCCCCTGTTTCGTATACCTCCATATTGACACACTACTATTGGAGTGATGAAAGTGTTTTTAAGATAATAGCCTACATTAATTCACATCATCTTCCATGGTTGAGGATTGGAGATAGTAGTAAGTTCCAGTCCTCACTTTTGGTTAGATTGCAGCCAATCTTCATTCAAAACAAAAGCCTTGTGCTGAACATGAGACAACATGAGTTTATGACATGCTGAACCCCATTCAGGTAGGGATGACACAGATAATAAACATGACTTAGAGCTGCTATCAAAAAAAATAGTGTAGTATTGATAGCTGCATTTTGGCTTCACTAAGCAGAATACGAAACAAAGAGAAATCCAATGTAAACCCTATCAAATACCATTTCTGTGACCAAATGTGACATAAGCAACTTGTTTCATCACTTGAAACAACCAAGTTGTGCAGTACAGGGCCAAATAAAAAAAAGAAAGATTGACATGTGATTCACTAAAACAGCTGACTTTAACCCAAGCATGTATTAATGTAATTCAATGCAAAGGACTTCCAGAGAGGGAACATAAATAAATTACTACATAGTATGAGACCTCCTTGAGGAGGTGCTGATATCCATTAGGGCTGCGGTGTTTTTCTACAGATTGCACCTTGAGTAATCAGTAGCTTAAGCATCAGTTAAGTAGCCCAGTGCTATAATTGTGCTCATGCTGTAATATGCATTAATATTAAAGCAGAATTAATAAAATACATATAGGAATAAATAATTATAAGGCAGCCATAATAAGTTAGATAATTAAGTTTAGTTTGCATTTCATAAATATTTAAAGTGTTGAAAATTCAAAGTCCTAAATGTGTATTCTGCTTATATATTTATGTTCTATAAATGTTAGTTAAAAGTTTCTGTTTATGTTTCTATGAATCATGAATCTGTAAATTATTTGTCTAAGACTTTGAGATGGGTTGTTTGAATATTTTAAACCTGATCTTTCGGGTCATGTAATAGAGAACTGTAGATATCAGGCAGTCATGATAATTAAACTTTTTTTTTTAAGAAACAGATTAAAAAAGTAATTTATATCAAGTTAAATATATTATCATTATATTCTTTTTAAGTCCAATTGCTCAGCCTTTCTTGGTGATTTCATCTTGACTATAGGGATAATGCTGTACTCCCTTGAAACACTTATTTATTTTTAAGTATTTTTTATACTGACAGAACACCCAGTCTAGATTTTCTAAGGCTTTGGCTACCTTATGCTTGTTTGTAACTTGCTGTTTTCTTTAGGTGGGCTTTGTTTTTCCCAGCTCTTCATGTTACATTGGGTTTACTTCTTAAACAGGTATTGCTTCAGACTGACAAACTGTATGTGTGCAATTGGAAAGATTTGCAATGATAAATATTTGTAGAACTATCTGAAAACTCTAGTATGGGTGAAATATCTTTAAAATGAAAACAATGTTTTTAAATTTATCTCAATTAATGTGTGCTAGCCTTAGGAAGTAGTATATTGTATCTAGGGTTAACTTTCATCCATTATGTGAAAAATCTAATTGGTAGGTCCTGTTCCAAAGCTCTTGTACAGTTTGACGATGCTAGCTGTATTTTTATTTTAGGTAGAAAGTATACTTTCCATGGCAGGTATTGAGGGATGCTTATGAATGATAGCTAGGATACTTTTAGCAAATTTTATGAGGTGCATATTGTAAAAAATTATGAATAGTTCTATTTGATTCACATTAGTTCAAACGATGCACATAAATTGTTAATAAATGAATTGCTAAAATCCTCCTTTGTAGGCATGGGGTTAGACTAGGCCCACTGCATTCCCCTGCATATCTTCAAAGTTCATTAAATGGGGAAGCATCTGAGGCCACCCTGTATATGGCAGTAGATACCTTCAAAGAAGCTGTGTACTATGTGTCAGCAGCTGACACTTTTGACTTTGCACAACGTAGCATATGAGGCTGGTTTGATGAAGTCAGAGGTTCTGCAGTCTGCCATTAAGGACTATCACTCCTCTGTACTGTAAGAAGATTTTCACCTGCATTATACTGAATAGGCTAATTGACCATGTCACAGACCCCATCATTCCTAAGTCCAGGCACATTTTTTGATCTGGCAGTTGGACAAGTGACATGATTTTTGCAGTTAGCCAAATTCAGGAAAAGAGTTGTGTGGAGAATAAGGAACTGCACCTGGTATTTATAGATCGTACAGAACCATTTGACACTGTCATAAGACATGACCGGTCGCTAAACTTGTGTAAGTTTGCCTGCTCAGAGATACTAATCACCTTGATTACTTCATTACATAATGGAATGCAGGTTAGAGTCCCTGAAAATAGAGACAAGGCAGAGTAATTTTCATTAATACAGTAAGTCGTGTGAAACAAGGCTGTTTTTTAGCACCTACCCTCTTCTCTGACCTATTTGCTGCCATGGTTATTGATGCTTTTGGTCACTGAAGCCAAGGAGTCCACATTTAATTTTGTTGCTTAAAATTATATTTGTGTCCACTCCAATCCAATTCAAAGATGTCTGTGACCCATTTGAGAGTTTCTCTTTGTTGATAATTGTTCTGTTGTGGCACACAAAAATGAGTATATGCAGCACATCATGGACAAATTTGTAGTTGCCTGCAAACGCTTTGGACTCAACATCAACCTTGGCAGAATCCATGTTTTGCATGGCACCAAACATCTTCACCACCACTTGACCTCTGCCATCTATCATCATTGACAGCATAGACATAAAGACTCTGGACAAATTCTGCTAACTAGACTGCACTGTCTTCAACAATAGATCCCTAGATGCTGAGGTTACCCTGCCCATTGCCAAAGCTACTGTATGTTTTGCATTTAGCAGACTCAATAAGCATCTCTAACAGGACTGAGGAGTCAAGCTCAGTAGTAAGATAACCGTCTATAGAGCTGTTGTACTGAGCACATGTACTGTACCTTCATTATATCCAACAGCTTGAGCATTCAATCATGCAAATCCTGGAGAAATGTGAGCTCCCAAACATTGAATCCATGCTGATTCAAGACCAGTTACGTTGGGCAGGGTATGTCCTCTACATGGATGACAGCAGGATCCCCAAGAGGCTACTGTATGGCCATTTGAAAGGAGGGTTATCAAGAGCTTGGACTACCCTGCAAGTGTAACAAAGATAGCCCTAAAGGAAATTTTAAGGCTTGCAGCATGAACATTGCAATCTGAGAAATACAAGCCCAACACACATCTCTCTGGACACAGGTTTGCTCAAAAGTGTTGAGACCTTTGAAAATAAAAGTGCTAACATAATCCAGTAAAGAAGAGAGTGTGGTTTGTGGATCTGTCTTCATTCCCACATGAAGACGCATTTCGACACTTAGCTTATCTATCTACTTATCTGTCAGATTTATGGGAGAATTCAATAACAGAATTCACAAGATAATGATTTTATTTGATTCGCATTAGTTCAAAGAATGCACATACATGGTTAATATATAAATATCTGAACACTACAATATCAAGTGGATTTGTTATTTCTGCTAAATCTGCTATCTATGCACGGCTGCGCTGAAGTCCTAATTTGGGATCCTGAGGTGGTTTGTCTTATGGTGGGTGCAGTAACATGCTGTATCAGTGCATGCTCCTAACCCCCATCCTCCTCTCTGTTTGCTATCTATTCCTTTACACAATAGTTGTTTTGTACCCCACTCACTCGAGTTTGAGCAGTAAGGAGCCACAGGTCGGTGGAACAATCAAAGTGGTCATATTAAGTGGGAAGTGCTTGACTGAGAAGAGAGGATGCTGTGATAAAATATGTAGTCTAGTATTGCAATGGCATCTTAGAAGAATATATTTCTCTGGTTCTGAAAGAAGAAAGAGGAGAAGAGCGAAAGAGAGGAGAAAAACACAAAGCAGAGGTATATAATTTTTTTTTAGTGCTCATGGCTGCTCATAAACATTTTGTATTGTTATAATTAAATAACTGGCATACACACAGCACAAACATGTCTCACACTCAGAATTTCTTTTTTGTCATTCCCTTGTTAACATTTTGTACAGATGAAATCAATTAATTAACATGCCAACATGTTAGAAACATGTATTAAAACTTTTTTCTTTGTACCATGGCCTTGTTCACCCACCAGTATCCTCTGAATGGAGCACACACACTTAGGACAGTAGGCCCTGATTAATAATAGAGGCTCCTATAGCTAGGACCACTCGGGTCAACAGAGTGGAGCGCCTGCAGTTGCTAATTATTAAAATATTTTTCTAGATAATCCACACAAGAGATTTCTTAACACCCCGGAATACTCCACGAGGATAGTTGTTTTTCATCTCTCACAAAAGAGAACCAATCTGCAAATTATTTCATCAAATAATCAATCGGAAATGTCCATGAGGGGATGACTTGTCACATGTGGGAAACAAGCTAAGGCTAGAACTACTTATACTTGATTCTCATTTAATAAAAAAAAAACCCTTCACCCACTGTTTTTTGTGTTTCTCCCAGCAGCAGGCTGTTGAAGGTGATGTTTTAAGATTCTTCTATAGAGATTTATTTGTTACATTTCTTTTTATAGTATTAAGCATCTTCACTTTCTATGCTCTTAACAGTTACATGCAGTAATTAGCTGCTTTTTCATTGATAGTTTATATTTATTTATTTGTATGTTTTATGTAAATTTTTATTTATAACATTGTTTTTCCCTTTATTTGTGAAATACAGTATACATATAAAATGTAACATTTATTGAAGTCAGTATATTTTTACCACTTAAAATAACAATTAAGTCTAGTTATGAGTCTTGGATGTATTTATGTTTGAATATTATATATATTGAAACAATGATTGAGGTAAGTGGTTAATATTAAGAAGGGGATTTGGGTGGGGGAATTGCATTGTGATATGCAGGGGCCCCAGAGTAAAACTTTACCTTTAGCTCCAAAATGTTTAGTGCCATCTCTGCTCTAGAGTGTATTGTTGAACTAAACTTAAATGTTACCTGTGAGACAAACATAAATAAAAAGAAAAATATATTCCTTTACCCAAGAGTTAAACTGGGTAAGTAAGCATGTACAGTACTTCCATATTAATGAAACTCTGCATACATTTTATGTGCTAGTTAACTACTGCTTGGCATGCCTTATTCATGTTGCATCTTGCTACATGCTTCAACGTATCTGTTCATGCATAGTGAGCTCTGTACATGTGAATGCATTATTTTTGTGTGTACACTGAAATAAATGCCAGTTTGGAAAAATGTATTTGTGTTAGGTCAAGTCAGGACTTTTTATGTTAAGCTTTTTGCTTGGCTGCTGCTGGCAACAAACACAGCTCACAACAGTTAGTCAATAGTAATCACACCACAACAGTACATTCTGGATGAAGTAGTATTTGTTCCAGAGTAAACACCTCCATTTCTTCAACTCCATGACTTTGCATTGGGTAATTCTTTGGAATTAGCTGATGGCTCTGTATGACTCTAGAACTGGTAAATGTTATGCATGCTAAGGACTTGACTGTTATAAAATATTGCGTTGTTTAGGGATTATAATAATACCAGTAACCGCTCACTGCACATCACTTGACTGAGAGTGTTCTAGCTATTCTTGCAGTATCAGCGTCTCTTTGTCATCGCTGGGTGGCATTTTGTTCCCTTTCATTTTTTGCCTTTGCAATTCTGGCATGTTTGACCACTGATTGCTGATGTTGATTAGCCTTTTCCTCAGTCTCATTTGCTCTTGCTATTCTCTTTTGCTCAGGGGATGGCCTGTCTTCATTGTATGGTCTGTTCTTTGCTCTTTGTTGCTCCAGCTTTTGCTCTGCATCAGCCTGTCATAAATGCTGAGTGCGTTCTTCATAGTTTTCATCCTCTTTCTCTGTACGTTTAGCATTTGTTTGCTCAGAGGTTAATGCTCTTGCTGCTTCCTGAGCAGCTCTTCTTTTCACATCCCTAATGGCCCTTTTCTTCTCTTCCTAATGATTTAAGATAAGAAGAGGAAGGTGGTAGGGATGAGAATGGCACCCGTACGCATGCGCCTCATGGCCGCTGCCTAGAGTTGATTCTACAATAAAATAAAGTAAAAATAAAAACCGTGATATTTCCAAAACACTTCGCTTTTAATATAAAGCTGTAGTGCAGAGTTTAAGCGTAGTATATGTGTACCAAATTTCAGGCTACAGGTTATTTGATTTTTGACTTTGACCTTCCTGGGTTGACCATTGACCTTGGAGGTCAATCATCACCCCAAAAGCGGATAGTAGACGTCACGTAGTATATGTGTACCAAATTTCAGGTCAATAGGTCAAATGGTTTTGTGAGCTACAGGTGATTTAAAATCCTGGACAGACAAGCAGACAGTCACAGTAGCGTATTATATAAGAAGATACTATAGGATTACCTTGTAAGGTTGCAGGTGACAGTAACATCTCATGTCTCCTGTAGTGACATCATATGGTAAGGAAATGTTGATCCACTGTATTTCTACAAGTTTTGAGGTAATTAATGGTAACTAGATAGATCAAAGCAAAAAGGAATTTGTTAGCCTTTGAGCAGAGTTAGTACATTTCCTGTAAATGACAAGGGAAGCAGGTAGGTTATTTTCTGCATCATTCTTTCTATTATCTCATAGCACATTGATTTTTTTCAGCCATTCAAAACACAAAGCATAAGTTTTGAATTCATAAACAACATAGTCATTTCTGATGTAAACTTGGCTTTGGAGCCTTGTGATGCATAGCTCTTTAACATCTTGTAGCCCTTTGTCTCTTGGCTTGACTTCTGGCAACTGGACTATCCTATCACATGTTTCCTCCAAGCTTAAAATGTTATGGGGAAAAAAGATTCTGAACATGCTGGGTAGATAGATAGATAGATGGTATCCTTCTAGCCTAGTTAATATTTACAGGTCCTTGCCCTCTGTCATTTCTCCATTTTCAGAGGGCAAAGATGAGTGTGCAGTCAATATTGTAATAAAATCTACTTTGTGATTATTATGAGAAGATTAGTTCTGAATAAGAAATATATTCTAACATACGACAAGCATCGTGTATCCTTCGGAACCAAACTTGAGAACCCTTTCATTATATAGCAACATTGTATAAGGTGATTAATGTGCAGTTTGTCATGATTCCTGCTCATTCATTTGCAGATGGATTTATACTAGTAGCAAGGCATTTAAGTAAACATGCTAAGCTGTGCAGTAAATGTTGGAGGTGTCCCAATGGTAAAAAAAAAAAAATCAAGTTTTAATGTGTAGAATAACAGTTCCACCCACTTGTTATTCTTATTAAAACCTGTAGTTAGCACCCCATGTTGTGATTGTGCTTTACCAGAAAGCTTGTGTGTATGTTCCCATAATCCCCTGAAATGCAAATTGTGCTTAATCATCAGTGGCTTTACTTACAAATGAATTCTTGATGTCCGGTTAGTTGCTTCCCATGCCTACTTCTAATAATAGTTGACAGACAACACGTGGATTGGAGGCAATGGTTTGAACTTGCGTGTCTTGAATTTAAATTGAACTGTCACTTGCACAAAACTCTCAAGAATGTAGTGCCCCACTGTGTTTCAGGATTACTACACAAATGCTTGTTCTGCTTATGTAAATTACTTAGAATTTTTCTGCTCAACCCGTTTAGTTAGTTTTCTCACTTTTTAGAAGTTTTTGGCATGATGCTTATTGCTTTGCATTTTATCTACAATAATTAAATTCCTGTGCACATTGGACAATTGTAAATGACACCTAAAATAGGTCTGAAACATACCAAAATGTTGTGGTTTACAGAGAATTGAAGAAAAATGACAATTTTTGTTATTTTGAAAAAATGCTTATATAGCTTCTTTGAAATAAAATGATTTTATCTTTTGGTGTCATATTGATATTGCATAATAATTTAAGGAACATTAAAAAACAAAGAATTGAGTTTTGCATCCTTTTATTATATCTTGCCCTTTTTGTAGCCAGAAGCCACGTTTTACAAGTGCTGTCATCTTATAGTGGGGTATTAAAAGAAGAAAAAAAAAAATACAGTGCATGAGTAGTTTGCTGGATGCTTTAGAAGGAAGTCATAGAGGTTTCCTGTTGTGCTTACATTTATTGGTCTCATTACAATGCGAGCATGACTAACAATTTAAAGCTCTTTTACCTATCCATATTACTAAACGAGAATCCATATTACTAAACGAGAATGGTAAACCGGAAGGCACGGATGCAGGTACACGGCGATGGACACAGGAGACATAGTGCGCAGGCACCTACAGCGTGCGTCTCATAAACCGCAAGCGAAGTCTGATCCACCGCGAACGAAGGAGTCACGGCTCAAAAACGAAAGAGCTCAACTAACGAAGGAGTCACGGCTCAAAAACGAAAGAGCTCAACTAACGCCACACGGAAAAGAGGATTCTGCACTGCACCCCAGAGTCAAACGGAAGACACTACGGAGTCCGCAAAGGTCCACAAAGATAGTACGAAAGGCGCAGGCGCCTACAACGCGCTTCTGATCTAAACGTCCACACTACACAGCATGGTCCGGGTAATAAGAATAAACAAACTCTCTGTATTAAACGTTCGGCATCCTCACATGTCCAAACCATATAGCATATGTGAATCACATTACAGTGATGCATTATTAACAGTACAACCACAGAAAACGCTCCGTATTAACAGTAAGTGCAATTATCCATATTACTAACGGTAGACAACGGATAACTAATGGAGTCACGGTCACAGCTCCAAAACGATCCAGCTCAACTAACGGAGCTACAAAAACGAGCCCGCATGGACAAATACAATGAACATAGACGCCTACAACGCGCATCTGAAACTGCAGAAGCAAAGCAGGCACGGGTTCAAAACGAAAGACCACAACTGACGGAGATACACAAACAAGCCCGCCTGGATAAAATCAATGAACGCAGGCGCCTACAACGCGCGTCTGAAATGCAAAGAAAGGAACGACAAACAGCCGCTAAACAATTCCGCCAATTAGCTGACAACGCATTCTGTAATGAGTCCACTATTAATGACCATTCATTAGGATTAATGAATATCATTTGCTGTTATTGTCATTTACTTAACTTCCCTGAAGAAACAACTGGCAATACAACTAATGAGTTTACACGTTGTTGTCAAAAGGGTCAGGTTAGACTGCCTCCTTTAGATGACTTTCCTGAATATCGGAAAAGCTTAGACGGAAGCTTCTAACTAACAATGTACCCGAAAGTAAAAACTTTGTGGACTGCATTGGATCCTACAATAGTTCATTTGCTTTTGCATCTACCGGGGTGAATATCAGGCCACCAGCTGGCAATGGCCCATACTGCTTTCGCGTATGTGGACAAATATTACATCAGATTGGAACAGTGCACCCTGAACCAAATCACGAACGCAAATATGCACAAATCTACGTGTTAGATCCAGATGTCGTAATCTATCAACGAATGACCCTTCCTCAAAACAAGCAATACACAGAGCTGATAATGAGAAACGTCGCTTAAGTCATAAACAGTCACCCATTAGCTAAGTCTACAAAAGTACATACAGGATCAAATTCTAAAAATACTGTTTTGATTCCTAGAGTTGACCTTACAAGTTCTGACCTGGAATTACCTTTTACACTTTAACGGCGCCAGTTTCCCATTAAACCTGCATTTGCCATGACAATCAACAAATCCCAAGGACAAACCTTGGACAGAGTTGGCATATACCTCTCTGAGCCTGTACTTGGACATGGACAACTTTATGTAGCCTTCTCAAGAGTTCGGCGTTCATCTGACATTAAAGTTAAAGTTGTAGATACTCCATACCAAGGAAAACTCATTCAAGGACAACACACCATCTTTACTACAAATGTTGTGTATAAAGAAATATTCCAATAAATCTTTCTAATGTGCCATGCTATGGGTTCTTTACTTCCTTTGTTCGTCATCTACACCTTTACACTCCAATATATCTCATACATACATCAATGTATTTCGGGTTACCCAAAACCAGGGGTTGGCGAGCGAAGCGAGCAGGGGGTGGGGGCCCCTAGTTTATGTTTAAATTAATGTTGATGTCTGGAAACTTGCCTATTAGTGACCTCTCTTGTTTGCTGTCTGCCTATTTGTTCTGGCCAATGGTCTCTGTTTTCTGCTTTTAAAGAGTTAATATTTTGTACGAGGCATTCCATATGCTTTATTTTTATCTTCATGATATACTTGGGGCTCTCTTTTTTGCTCTGATGTGCAGCAGCAATTGTAGTACGTGTTATTTGCTTATTTAACATACACTTTGCTTTTTATGTGGTAATTGGTGTCATGAATATTGCGGCGGGTAGTATAGTATTTGTCCGTACAGACCCTAGAAACAAATAACCCAATTCAAAGCTGTACAGAACAAGAGCAGGGTTATGGAGTGCTTAGATAAAATATGAAACAAAAGACAAATGTGATAAACATTCTGTGGTCGTGTGCTCATTGTTTTTCAAAGCCTACAAAGTTATTTTATTTATTTTCTCACTAAATAATTACACAACCCAGCCTGAAAGTAAAGGAATGGATATATATTTCCTAACATTTTGTGAGTCTGTGCATTAGGCTGTGTAGCTACCTAAATTCCTGCTAACTTGGCTCTCGAAAAAATGAAAAATAAAAATATATATATATTTACATTAAATGAGCAAGTTTAAATTAACTATAAATAATGCTATATTACAACTTTTTCAATTGAATAACATTGTATCATTATGCAAAAATAGTTCCCTACTTATCTTGCATGGGACATGTTAGAGTATTTTGTTAGTAGTCTATGGAATTTATTCACTCAGTTTTTGAGGAAACCTTTAACTAGTCTCATCTATACAGCTTTGCTTAGCTGTTTTTGCTCATTTTTTCTGCACCTGAGCACTTTCTTTTTCTCCCGCTTTTATCTTGATTTGTATTTTCACCCTTTTTACAAGCATCTGGAGGTGTTTTTTTGATGTAATTTTCTCCGAAAGTGTGGTTTGTATAGTCATATGTGAACATGCCAATCGCATTATAGGGTGGACCAAAACAACTGTACCAAAACCCTTTGGAAAAGGTGGTCTTGGTCCAGTTCCAACCGAACCCTGCAGTGGTTCGCTTGAGGTATGAATTTGATCTGGCACAGGATCGGTCTTATTACAGAAAATACTATGCATTATGCATGAAATTGGATATAATATGATAGACATGTTAAAAGTCTGCTCACAATAATTAGGGGATCTCATTCACAACATAATGAGTCAAGGGGTAACATGAAGCATTAAAAACAATAAAAAGGTACAAAATAAATATGTAAATAGACACAAATGCATACGCATTAAATGACTCTTATTATTACCAATCAGAGCAGCATCTGATTCATTCTCACAGCCTGCAGTATTCGACCATGTTAAAAAAAGTATAAATTCACTTGTTATCAGAAATGAACAGAAGTTCCATTTCATGGATGATCAAATGCTCTAATCTTACACCAACACAGTAATGCAAACAGGAGGGGCATCGTTTAAGTGTGCATACTAACTTGGATAAATGTGGAAAACATTCCAAAATGAACATTATTTCCTTATATTCACAAGAATTAAGACAGCAGACATACTGATACATACCGAGCTGAGGTTATGTTCATATGGTGATTAGTGGAAAGTAAATAAGCAACATCATTCAGGTAAATTAAAATTACCCAATAAGTTTACAGTAATAAAACTGAAACATTAATATGTGTGCTGTCAGCAGAGCTAGCCTGATTAGAGCAGAGCTTCTGTTGTACACTCGGCTATTTGAAATATGTTGTTTAGCACATGATTTTCAAGTCTTGCAGTTAATAATTTTCGAAAATTCAATGGTTGGTGTGCAAATACACTTGTTGCCGACCCCTGATATCTTTTTTTCCTAGGAAAAAAGATGTTTCTGGCCAATATAAGAAGGCCATGATGACTCACTCATGTAGTGTTTATTGGTATGTTTGTAGTTCACTTTAAATTGTACAATGTGAAACACAACCAAACTAACTGGAAATTGAAAAAAGTAATAATTCACTTCCTGATTCAGAACAAATCAAACAGACTATAGGAGTGTGAAAATGCCTTAAAATAAGAGTCTAGCTTTTCCTACTTTGCGTGATCTCTGTAACAGTCATTTGCCTGCTTGACAGAATCACTTCATCCTGCAGCATTATATCTCCGGTTATCCAATTTATTCAAAGCAACATTTGGACAGTGGTTCTACTAACATTGGGTTTTCACTTCAGCTTTTAGCTGTTCTTGCTCACTTAAAATTGAATGCACAACCAAAGGGCTGCATCCAATGGGATGCAGTTGTTAATATATGCATGTTTACAGTATCTTGTTAAGATTATTAATTGCTTTTGGTGGTTTGCTTTGAAGACGGCTTCAAAACATAGACTATAAGTACTTGTTTTCCTGTGATTGTCTTCCTCCCAAATTGATTAATATTAACATCTGTCCACAACAGGACCCTCTCACATTAACATCCACATCCACATTGTCACTCACTTGGGGTCAGTTTGAAATGATAATCAACATAACCTGCAGTCATTTGGTGTATTCAAAGGGAACCACACACACATCTGCCAACTCCACAACACATTTTCTCATCTTTATTTCCTTAGATTTTTTTTCCTTTTTTCAGTCTCTTCCATTTCATTTTGTATGGTGCTCACTACTGAGCATAAACTTGGAACCATTGCACACATTTACAGATGGAATTCAATAACAGGAAATGGCTAGCATTAACATACCTGAACACTTAAATGACATTAAACACATTAAAACATGACATTTTCAAATCTGACTAACACAAATCAAATTCAGACAATGTAAACTCAGTTGTATATGGGCTGTTAACAATGAAGAAAAAGGGGGGAAAAACTCCAGCCAGTGGATTGGAAAAAATATTTGAGGGGTCAATCTTCAGTTATAATGGGCATTGTCTGGCTACCCATACATACATTATGTACATACATACATAACAGTGGGGAAAATAAAAGAAAAAAGGTGAAATCCTTCTGATGTTGATCCCAAAACTCATATCATCTCTGGTATCCTTATGTATACTTTTGTTTTTACCTTTCAAAACTGGATTTCCGTCTGTTCTTACTGCAAAGAAATTTGTTATGAATTTATCACTTCATCACCTCTATGTGCATCAATCCAGATGTGAAATGAGTCTAACTTCCTTTTTTGTTTTCTCTATTTGTGTATTTGAGCTAGAGTACCTTATTAATGCTCATTTTACTAAGCACTTTGAGAACTACACTATTTTATCTTATTGAAGAAACTTGTTCATATTTTTACATTCTCTGTATTTCAGTACTGGATAAAGTGTAGTTTTCATGAATAAATCAATTCTGGATTTTAAGCATCTTAGGAAAGGTGTATGTCTGTGCGTTTGTGTCTGTGCAATCATTACTTTTGAAAAATAATTTGGTTTTGGTTGAATTATAACCATTCAGCTTTGTGCTTTTAAAGTTGAAAATGTTTAAAGCTGCTACCTATAACAGCCAAACTAATCCTCGTAAATTAACAGAATTTAGCATACATATTTAGGACTTTGAAAGGAAGACATTTGCAAATTATAAGTTCATTCCAAAGCTTAAGCTCTGAGCGTAACTTTCAGATTTTCAATAATAGGAATCTTGGCAGCTTATGTTTAAAAAGAAATACTGATGGCATGTTATGTCATTATTACACTATCACACAAGATTTGCCTTGAAAGAAGGCCAAAATTTGAAAAATAAACTTGGTGTTGAAACTTGCATATATTGTGGTAAATTCACAAAGTATTGTGTATTTGTGTGGTAAATATGGAGAAAGTCAAATACTGGCCAGATCAAGTTTTTAATTTTTGCGTTTACCTTGTCTTTACAAGTAACTGAATATAATTTTAGAACATCTTTACTTATTTAATACTTTCTCCGTCTAATCATGTTTAGATTATTACCTCTTTTTTTAACACTTTCTTTATTCGTCCTATAATAAGTACTCATTTTAAGAGTGCCAATATTTATTCTTGCTAATAATAGTAATATTTTTAGTATATTAAATAAGAAAGAATAATAGAAGTGAGGAGTATACTTTTAACTGGAGGAAACATCATTTTGGCAATGTGGCAAGTGAGAATATGTTGGTTTGAAGCATGCAAATGTGAAATAGGGTGACATGGTATCTCTAAAAGATAATAATCTCTTTGCTTCACATATAAATAATCCCAATGCTTTAGCCCAATTTAGAAGTTGATTCATAATTGTAATACACTATTCTATACCTAGGCTAATGACATGCAAATTACCTGTTTGATGTTTGGGTTTTGTATTTGAATGAGTTAGGTGACATTTAAGGTGATGAGCAGCCACAGTCACTATTCATCAAAGCTCTCAGATCTGTCAGATGAGTGCAGTTTTTCTGTAGTCAAGGAATTCCCGGTGGAGCAGGTTAGCTGGTGCCTTAATCAATAGTCACCATAGTGAGCTGGTCGTAAGTGGCTTAGCCACAGGGTCTTAGCAGTGTTTACTGCTTTGCTTTCTCCACTCTGTGGCTATTATTAATAATCAGGCTTCTTTTATGTAGCGGATTTATTTTGGCCCATTAAATTATTACTGTTAGTGCATTATTATAAGTTTGCTTTGTAAAATGTGGTCCCTTCTTCTGAAATTTGACAATTGCTCAGACATTTGTGATTTACTTTCCTTCACCCATTCTCCCCTTACTCCCAAGATGTTTTATTATAACATTCATGTTGCATTGTATTCATATTGTATTTTAAAACTGGATGTTTAATTTCTAGTAGAAGATCTTAATCTGAAGTTGAGAGAATATGCCTAAAATAAACACACAGGAATAGAAACTTGAGTTTGTTCATATACTGATCAGTCAAAACATTAAAACCACCTACCTAATATTGTGTAGGCCTGGGAACACCCCATAATAGCTGACCTTTTGGAGATGCTCTGACCCAGTTGTGTAGCCATCACAATTTGGCCCTTGTCACATATCCTCATTTTTCCTGCTTTCAATGCATCACCATCAAAAACTGACTGTTCACTTGCAGCCAAATATATTCTACCCCTTTACAAATACCATTGCAAAAAGTTAATCAATATTATTCACTTCACTTCACAGTGGTTTACTGTTTTGGCTGATCAGTGCATTTTTTATCTTTATGTAAACAAAAAAAAAAACCTTGTATTTATGTGTGGGTGTATTGATGTATAGCATTAGCAATTGAGCATACTTTTCGGTGAAATTTTTTAGTTATAAGAGGCACCATTGCATTTTTTGTTTGTTTTTTATTTTCACATTGTTACAGCTTTGTTGTTATTTTGTACAGCTGCAGTGAGTGGAGTACAAGTCTCCTTTTTTCATTGTTTATAAAGTCAGATGTAGAGATACACACAGAGGAATCATTACATGTCTGTGCTTTTGTTATGTGGTGTTATTTTATATTCTTGACTGAATTGAATGAGTATGGTGCCCTCCTCACAAATTAACTTCATTAAATAAGGAGTTCCTTACTACATCTTAACTTTTGATTCAGATAGATTGCATTTTTATTTGCTTTAATATTTGACATTATAGGTCAGGGAAACCTTTGTGGTTTTCAGTGTCATACAATGAATGCGACGTTTTTACTGTGCACTCTTGGTAAAATTGGGGATAGGCAATTTTAAATAATTAAAATTAGTTTTTCTTTTTAAACCACTTCCACTTATGAGAATGATGCATTATGCAGTAATTACAAATACAGTGTGAAAAAAAGGAAATGCGCCGTAAACCTTAAATTTAAAACTGAATGAAACAGAAGAAACTTCATGAAAGATATACTGCTGTATACATAATTTTGTAGTGGGGCTACATAGTAATAGTATATTGTATGTGTGTGCTGAGTGCATGTTGTTTTCATTGTCCCGTTTACTGTCCGTTATGTTTATGTCAGTGAATTATGTCCCCATAAGTGCAGAGGGGACGGATGATGGAGAGACCGCAGCCCCAGGATGGAAATCACCTGTTTACACACCAGTTACATCCAGGATATTTTACATTTAAAAAAGAGGAGCGAGAGGCGACGAGAGAGAGGTGGAGAGAGCGAGGAAAAGAAGGAAGACAATTTATCCAACCATCTACAAACTCATTACTGCTATTCATTGCTTTATTCCACTGCCTGCTTTTTCATATACCGATCATTCATCACGACAGCCAGAGCCGAGAAACCCTGGGGTTGAAGTCATTCCAACCATTGCTAGGACGTTTATGGTGAAGTTGTTTTGTTGTCAGGACCAGTTTCTATACCGCCGGACTTTATTTTGGAACACATTGTTTCACCACATTTTCAACTGCTGTGTTTTTCAGATCTATGTTTGTATTTGTGTTTTGTGCTTTTGTTAATTGTTTGGGGGCAAGTGAGTGTTTATTGTAAATATTTGTGTTCATATATGTATTAATTAGTCACTGGTGTTTTGGGGATAACTGGTAATTTGCGCACACTTGCATATATTTATTTATTATTGAATGTTTTTCTGTCATTCATTTTACAATATACAGTATCTGTGTTTAATTTGACATATCCATTTACTGTCTCTGGTTATTTTGTCGTGTCGGGAAAATAAGACATCTTGTAAGGATCTTGGTAGTGTAGTGGCCAGTCTGGGTAAGGGGTTGGCCATTACAATTTTAATTGCAGATATCCTATCATGGTGTTTGAAAGTTATTTATAAGATAACACTCTCAACGACCACTTGATTCAATTCTGGGCCACAGGGGGCAAACTGCAGTCGAGGAGCCAGTCCATCATAGGACCCATTTGCACATCCACACAGAATCAATTTGGAATCATCAGTCAATCAAAATTAGGTGTGTTTGGCTTTGTGAGAGCAAACAGGCAGATTCTGTACAGATAGTTGCCAGATGTGGTATTGGTATATAGGATGCGGAACCTGTATAATACAGCAGAGCTAACTGTCATACTAATATGCTGCCCCAATGGTTATTCAAATTATTAGAAGTGTGTGAAGTTTAAAGTTATCTGAAGAGTTGCAGTCGGCTGTTTTGCAATTTAGAAGAAGAGAAAGTTGGATTCTTTCTCAAAAGAAAGCCCTCCAGTAGTGGTCTGCCAAAGAATGATTAAATCGTACACCCTACAGCCTCTGTGCAGCAGCTTACCAATAAATACAGCACATGCTACCACTTTTTATTGTAGTTATTTTAAAGTCCCATGCTACTGAGGATGGCTTGACAGCCACCATAAGTATTCAGCCAATTTGAGGGACAGGAACTTCATTCTTTTGACTATCAAAAGGATTTGACCCGAACCACAAACTAACAAAAGTGTATAAAATATAGCATTCATTTTTTCAGGATCGTGCTTTTTATAGTACCCTGCCTATTCTTTCTAACACCAGCATGCTTTTTAGTGACTTTTTCATGTAAATAATCTCACTTCATTATGTAGAGACCTTATCTAGACTCTTCTAACAAGGCAGAAAAGACTTTGTAACATTTTTTTTTCTTTAAAAAAGATAAAGTGCTTGTTTTGGAGTGATTTATCACAAATATATAGCATGCATACAATGTACATAAAATTCTCAAACTTGCTTAATCCAATGCTGATATCAAGAAATATGTTAAAAAAAAAATAGCCTGGGCAGATATCCATCCATTCTCTTCCGCTTATCCAAGGTCGGGTCGTGGGGGCAGCAGCTTGAGCAGAGATGCCCAGACTTCCCTCTCCCTGGCCACTTCTTCTAGCTCTTCCGGGGGAATCTCAAGGCGTTCCCAGGCCAGTCGAGAGACATAGTCCCTCCAGCGTTTCCTGGGTCTTCCCCTGGGCCTCCTCCCAGTTAGACGTGCCCGGAACACCTCACCAGGGAGGCGTCCAGGAGGCATCCTGATCAGATGCCCGAGCCACCTCATTCTGACTCCTTTCGATGCAGAGGAGCAGCGGCTCTACTCTGAGCCCCTCCCGGATGACTGAGCTTCTCACCCTATCTTTAAGGGAAAGCCTAGACACCCTACGGAGGAAACTCATTTCAGCCGCTTGTATTCGCGATCTTGTTCTTTCGATCACTACCCATTGCTCATGACCATAGGTGAGGGTAGGAACATAGGTTGACTGGTAAATTGAGAGCTTCGCCTTGCGGCTCAGCTCCTTTTTCACCACAACGGACCGATGCAGAGCCCGCATTACTGTGGATGCCGCACCGATCCACCTGTCGATCTCATGCTCCATTCTTCTCTCACTCGTGAACAAGGTCCCGAGATACTTGAACTCCTCCACTTGGGGCAGGATCTCGCTCCCAAACCTGAGAGGGCACTCCACCCTTTTCTGGCTGAGATCTATGGTCTCGGATTTGGAGTTGCCGATTCCCATCCCAGCCGCTTCACACTCAGCTGCGAACCGATCCAGAGAGAGCTGAAGATCACAGCCTGATGAAGCAAATAGGACAACATCATCTGCAAAAAGCAGTGATCCAATCCTGAGTCCACCAAACCGGACCCCCTCAACGCCCTGGCTGCACCTAGAAATTCTGTCCATAAAAGTTATGAACAGAATTGGTGACAAAGGGCAGCCCTGGCGGAGTCCAACTCTCACTGGAAACGGTTTCGACTTACTGCCGGCAATGCGGACCAAGCTCTGGCACTGATCGTACAGGGACCGAACAGCCCTTATCAGGGGGTCCGGTACCCCATGCTCTCGGAGTACCCCCCACAGGATTCCCCGAGGGACACGGTCGAATGCCTTTTCCAAGTCCACAAAACACATGTAGACTGGTTGGGCAAACTCCCATGCACCCTCCAGGACTCTGCTAAGGGTGTAGAGCTGCTCCACTGTTCCGCGACCAGGACGAAAACCACACTGTTCCTCCTGAATCCGAGGTTCGACTATCCGGCGGACCCTCCTCTTCAGAACCCCCGAATAGACTTTTCCAGGGAGGCTGAGGAGTGTGATCCCTCTGTAGTTGGAACACACCCTCCGGTCCCCTTTCTTAAAGAGGGGAACCACCACCCCAGTATGCCAATCCAGAGGCACTGTCCCTGATGTCCATGTGATGTTGCAGAGACATGTCAACCAAGACAGCCCTACAACATCCAGAGCCTTGAGGAACTTCGGGCGTATCTCATCCACCCCCAGGGCCCTGCCACCAAGGAGTTTTTTGACCACCTCGGTGACCTCAGTCTCAGAGATGGGGGAGCCCACCTCCGAGGCCCCAGGCTCTGCTTCCTCATTGGAAGGCATGTTAATGGGATTGAGGAGGTCTTCGAAGTACTCCCCGAACCGACGCACAACGTCCCGAGTCGAGGTCAGCAGTGCACCATCCCCACCATATACAGTTTTGACACTGCACTGATTCCCCCTCCTGAGACGCCGCACGGTGGACGAGAATCTCCTCGAAGCCGTCCGAAAGTCGATCTCCATGGCCTCCCCAAACTCCTCCCATGCCCGAGTTTTTGCCTCAGCAACCACCAAAGCTGCATTCCGCTTGGCCTGCCGGTACCTATCAGCTGCCTCCAGAGTCCCACAGGACAAAAAGGTCCTGTAGGACTCCTTCTTCAGCTTAACAGCATCCCTCACTGCCGGTGTCCACCAACGGGTTCGGGGATTGCCGCCACGACAGGCACCGACCACCTTATGGCCACAGCTCCGGTCAGCCGCCTCAACAATAGAGGCACGGAACATGGCCCATTCAGACTCAATGTCCCCAACCTCCCTCGGGATGTGGTCGAAGTTCTGCCGGAGGTGGGAGTTGAATCTACTTCTGACAGGGGGCTCTGCCAGACGTTCCCAGCAGAACCTCACAACACGTTTGGGCCTACCACGCCTGACCGGCATCCTCCCCCACCATCGAAGCCAACTCACCACCAGGTGGTGAACAGTTGACAGCTCCGCCCCTCTCTTCACCCGAGTGTCCAAGACATGTGGCCGCAAGTCCGACAACACGACCACAAAGTCGATCATCGAACTGAGGCCTAGGGTGACCTGGTGCCAAGTGCACATATGAACACCCCTATGCTTGAACATGGTGTTTGTTATGGACAATCCGTGACGAGCACAGAAGTCCAATAACAAAACACCACTCGGGTTCAGATCGCGGGGGGGGGGGGGGGGGGGCATTCCTCCCAATCACGCCCTTCCAGGTCTCACTGTCATTGCCCACGTGAGCATTGAAGTCTCCCAGCAGTATGAGGGAGTCCCCAGAAGGTATGCCCTCTAGCACCCCCTCCAGGGACTCCAAAAAGGGTGGGTACTCCAAACTGCTGTTCAGTGCATACGCACAAACAACAGTTAGGACCCGTCCCCCCACCCGAAGGCGGAGGGAGGCTACCCTCTTGTCCACCGGGGTAAACCCCAATGAACAGGCTCCAAGTCAGGGGGCAATAAGTATACCCACACCCGCTCGGCGCCTCTCACTGGGGGCAACCCCAGAGTGGTAGAGAGTCCAGCCCCTCTCAAGGAAATTGGTTCCAGAGTCCAAGCTGTGCGTCGAGGTGAGTCCGACTATATCTAGCCAGAACCTCTCGACCTCGTGCACTAGCTCAGGCTCCTTCCCCTTCAGAGAGGTGACATTCCACATCCCAAGAGCCAGCTTCTGTAGCTGAGGATCGGACCGCCAAGGTCCCTGCCTTCGGCCACTACCCAACTCACACTGCACCCGACCTCCTTGGCCCCTCCCATAGGTGGTGAGCCCATGGGAAGGGGGACCCACGTTGCCTCTTCGGGCTTTGCCCGGCCAAGCCCCATGGGTTCAGGCCCGGCCACCAGGCGATTGCCATTGAGCCCCACCTCCAGGCCTGGCTCCAGAGGGGGGCCGGTGACCCGTGTCCGGGCAAGGGAAAACACCGTCCAAAGTTTTCATTCATCATAGAAGGTTTGTTTAACCGCTCTTTGTCTCATTCCTCACCTAGGACCAGTTTGCCTTGGGTGGCCCTACCAGGGGCATAAAGCCCCGGACAACAGAGCTCATAGGATCATTGGGACACGCAAACCCCTCCACCACGATAAGGTGGCGGTTAAAGGAGGGGGATATCCTAAAAGGGCAGATATCGTCCTTGAAATAAGAAAACATTTCCATCTCCACCTGTGACTACAGTTAAACAATGCTTGTTCGTTTCTACTTCATTTATATTTTCCTGGCTGTACATCTCTTTTTAAGCAAAACATATAGATTGTATACTAAATAATTTCTCCTTGTCCTGATCTACCAAGTGCTTTTCAGTGGACATGAATGTCTTAATTGGCATTCCTTCATTGTTGTTTGACAAAAGGGCATTGTTGCAATGTAAAGCAAAGCAGAGGTGCATGTAAAAGGGACATTTCATGGAAAATGCCCAATGGAAATGAATGTGCCTCTGCCAAATGATATGTAACTTTGTTATCCACAATCTTAGAACATGTGGAGTATCTCCTTTTGATTATTCAGCTCAGATTAATGAGTTCATTGCCAACAATAGGTTATTTAAAACTGAAAGACATGTCTTACATAAGCTTTCCTTTCCATGCAGTCTTTTCATGTTTGAGCCTCAAATTCCAGTTTTTAACAGGCCCTTTCTGTAAAAGAATCCAGTAGCTTAGATCAGGGGTAGGCAACGTCGGTCCTGGAGTGCCACAGTATGTGCAGGTTTTTGTTCCAACCCAGTTCCTTAACGAGAACTCAATTATTGCTGATGAAGCACATATTGCTTAAGTGACATTTTAATGCTTCATTTTAATGGTCTCGGTTGTTAAGGTTCTCCAACCTTAATTGCTTATTTCAATCTTAAACTGCTGCATTCAGTGTTTTAATTGCTCCTTATTAGCAATAAGATGTAAAACAGGTGTAGGCAATGTCGGTCCTGGTGAGCCGCAGTGGCTACAGGTTTTCATTCAACCCAATTGCTTAATTAGAAACCAATCATTGCCAATCTCAGACCTTGTTTAATTTTATGGCTTGTTAGTCTGTGCAATGTAAGGCTTTTATATCGTAGATTTTTTTCCTTTCCAAGGATATCATCCAAATGATTTGAAGCCTAAAACAGATCATTTTCAGTCTGTCACATTTTTCTATTAAGTGTTTTATTAAATCAAACCGTACATGATGAACACACACAGATGTAATTGGAAAAAAGCTAGCTGGAGAACTGCTGGCTGCTTTGTCTTTTACATCTTATTGCTAATAAGGAGCAATTAAAACACTGAATGCAGCAGTTTAAGATTGAAATAAGCAATTAAGGTTGGAGAACCTTAACAACCGAGACCATTAAAATGAAGCATTAAAATGTCACTTAAGCAATATGTGCTTCATCAGCAATAATTGAGTTCTCGTTAAGGAACTGGGTTGGAACAAAAACCTGCACATACTGTGGCACTCCAGGACCGACGTTGCCTACCCCTGGCTTAGATGATGAGTCATTTGGTGAGTCATTTTTGATTGAAGAACATCAAGGGTTCTATAATTTAAACACATTTTGATGCATCACACTCTGCTTAACTAAGCTAGAGGGATACTAAAATTTTGACCTATACATGGCTTTGCCACTTTAGTACTGGTACCAAAGTGATACAGATGCAATAGATAACTTCAAATTTTTCACAAAATAAAATGCAAAATTCATATTTTTCCACCCTAAAATGTGGTGACAAGTCTAAACACCAACAGTAGTAACAGAATAGTGCTGCATGTAATTTAATTTAAATATTTTAATATTCCAAACCAGGCAGGGAAGAAAAACAGGGGTACACATGGTGGGGATTGAAATCACTGCTGAGTTTTGGTGAGACATCTTGTGTGGCACTGAAAGCTTCTGACCCACGGACCCTCATTCTACCCCCGCCCCCATATTCATCAGTCAAGTTTGGAAAAACTTTCTTTATAAACTTGGACTGTTTGAAAATACAGTACTTGTTAACCCATTGAAATACATTAGTCTTAACTTTTCTCACTCTTACATAGCACTGAGTGCTCTTGACCCACCAATCCTGCTATTGCCCAACTAGGGAATCCATTCCCAGACAGGTTTATCCATTCCCGGGAATTCGGGAATCCCAGGCGCCCGGGATGACACAGTGCACGGGCATCTCACATGTGAACGGTTTTAGAACGACCAACACTTATTTTTAATAAAACTACTGCTATATGTTGACACAAATAAAAGACTAACCCTATCTACAAGCAGTTCATGCTGTCATATAAGTACATGTATCTTTAGTTGTGGTAATAAGAGCGTAAAAGCACAACATCCTCACAGGTGGCGCAGTGGTAGTGCTGCTGCTTTGCATTAAGGAGACTGTGGAAGATTGCGGTTTCACTTCCCGGTTCCTCCCTGTGTGGATAGCTCTTTGAGTACTGAGAAACGCGCTATATAAATGTAATGAATTATTATTATTTTTATTATTAACGTGTCCAGCGTGTGGTCATCCACGCTAGAGTGCACCTTCATGCAGAATTACGCCAGCCGCTGAGAAGCATGCTCTGCCTCCACTGAAGTAGGCGGCACAGGTCATCAGATTCTGATTCACTTGTTCTAAACAACGCCTGCACTTACCGTTGCTCTGAAACACCGCCATTTCAGCTTTTACTCATGCATACAGTTTCTTGTCATCATTCTGTGATGGCAAGTTTCTTAGCACAGATAATGTGGATGCAACAGACTGACACATTGCAATTTCAAGTTGCTGTTGTCTGATGAAGTGCAAGCTGCAGCAATGGCACCACCTTAATTATTTTCAACTATAACTCTGTTATTTCTTGATCGATTTTTACACTTTTACACGCTATATATGCGAGCTTGGCCGTTCCCGTTTTCCCGGGAATTACAGCAGTTTCCCTATGCCCAACATCCCCTATTACAATGATTAGTTTTGAACTAGTTTGTTTTTGTGTCATTTCATCGAACAAATTAAGGAAAGCTTTTTTTGTGAACTTGTACTGTATCAGAATGCTGCATTTGTTAACCCATTGGAATATGTTAATCGTTTCCTTGTTTTTACTGTAAATACCATTTCACACTTGTCGAATTTTGAGTATCTAGAAGACATCAAGATGAGCAAGAGATAAATGCTTGGAAAGATTTGATGCACTGCATACTGCTAATGACACAAGTGCGACACTGCTATGTAGTTAGATTACTGCCAAAAGTCAGTGTGCGAACACCATGTATTTTGTAAGTGTCAAATACATCCCTTGCAGAGTATCACCATGCCTTATCTGTTTTCTCCATGCCTTTTTTTTGTTGAAGACACAGAACTTACTTTTCAATAAAGACAATGTAATGCAATTATAGTAAACAATGTAGTAAGATTACAGAATTTCACATAATGTTGGCATAGTACAGTCTCAAAAAATGTCCTAGTTTGGTAATTTTTAGGAGCCTCCAGCGTCTGCCCACGTGATTGACCTCATTCACTGCACCACCATTATTGGAGTACCAAGTTCAACGATGTGACTCTGGGTCCTGGAACCAGGATCCAGTGATCTGCAGCCCCTGACCTTTTGCAAAGTCAAGAAACCAATTTCATTACAGTCACTAGACCCATAGGGACTGACACAATCCTCACAGCCAGACCTGTCAGTGCCAGTGGTCACACTGAAGCCACCCATGACCAGAGGAATGTCACCTCACGAGCACCCATCAACCACAGAGTGCAATTACGAATAAAATGTAAAATACACTGAGACACAAGACAAGGTACGCAGAGAGTGCCTTCATCGGAGTACCTAATACACTGCTGCAACAGCTACTCCCTGAGTATGACAGCCATCAGAGCGACCAAACCAATAAAAGGTATACCCGCCTACAGAGATCCGGCTATTTCCAGGTCTGTGTACCTCAGAAAGTGCCACCACTGAAATGCATAATTTACAAAGCTCCTCCTGCAATAGAGGAAGATGAACATCATGCCAGAGGGACAAGACATTCCATGCGCCTACCTGGATGGGCCGCCTCAAAATGGGATCCGAGTACTGCTGTGCAGTGCGCAATGTCTCAGCACCACACCAGTTCAGATCTGACCACATTGGCTCTGCAGTGGAATCTACTCTTCCAGAGATAAGGCTCCTGAAGGCTTTCCTCCATCACCTTTCATAATGTGAGTGGCCCTCCTGTGGGAGGCTGTAGCAGAGCTACTCCTGCAGAGTGCACAAAGGAGTCTTGTCTGCCGTTTTGGGGCTGCGTGAAGTATTTACGGTGGCTGGAGTACCAATTCTGTCCTTGTTGAGAGGTATACTAACCTCGGCAGCAACATTCATGTCTCTGGTGATTCTTTGTATGAAGTCAGTAGCCGGACTGGGAGAGCATGGGAGGTTATGATGTCGCTGGAAATGGGTGTGTGGTGCTTCTGATACCTCTGGAAAAAAGACAAAGGTCCAGGTCTTTAGTGTCCTTATGCTCCCTGTTTTGCTATATGGTTGTGAGACATAGATGCTATCCAGTGACCTGAGATTTCTCTTTGGGGAATCCTTGTGTACCACTGATTTAACTTTGTGTTGAATGAGTGATGCTCATGGAGCATAGATTGAGGCACATTACCTGTATTGTGAGGGAGCATCAGTTACAGCACTGTGGCAATGTTGCACAATTCTCCAAGGATGATTCGGCTCACAGGATCCTCACTGCTGAGAACCTGAGCAGCTGGACCAAGCCGAGAGGACTCCCACAGGACACCTGGCTGCGGCAGATAGATTGTCATTTCCGGAGTGTGGGACTGGATTTTATGTCTGCCTGGTGGGGGGGTTGCCAATAGCATCCCAAACTTTTTTGTCATGTGATAGGTGCAGCCAGCGTGTTCTACCGGTGCATGCTCCCTGACCTAGTAATTTTTAGCAGCGATATACCATGCAACACTAGTGCTTTATAAAAACTATAATATCGGTTACCTTTATTTATTCATGCTCATAATTATATAGATAAAAGTAAATACTGGCAAAGTGTGCTCCTGAAATATTTATAGTAATAGTAATAACAATAATTAGTAAAATCAATTATCCATAAATGAAGTATATAGAGTCATTTAAATGTTGTGAAAACCATTCTTTATCTTTAAACAAAGATATAGTAATGCAGTGCATAATTATTTTACTACCAGTAACAGCTCACTGCACGATAACGTGCAGTGAGTACACTTGACTTGAACATTCCTAGTTTTCTTCCTCTTTCTCTGTACGTTTAGAATTTGGTTACTCAGTGGTTGATGCACTTGCTCCTTTCTCAGCAGCTCTTCTTTTCTGCACCCTAGCAGCCCACTTCTTCTCTTCTTTTGTCGGCATCTTTTCACGTTAAAACTGATTAAGTCAGTGTTTGTGTTGCAATAACTTGGTATGTTTTCTTTAATTTTTCACTTAAGCTGGCACTTAAGTCTTCAATCTGCCTCAAGAATGATTTAAGATATGAAGAGGTAGGGGGAGTGACAGCGAAGGTGGTAGGGATGAGAACGGTGCCGGTACACATGCACCACATTGCCTCCCTGCTGGCTGCTGCCGAGAGTTGATTCTACAATAAAATAAAATAAAAATAAAAGAGGAATAACCTTGGAGGTGAATCATCACTCTGAAAGCGGATAGTAGACGTTGCATAGTATATGTGTACCAAATATTAGGTCAATAGGTCAAACGGTTTGCAAGCTACAGGTGATTTAAAATTCTGGACAAAGAAACGGACACCCACAGTAGCGTATTATATACAAAGATAGCCATAAGCAGATGGCAGAGGTGAGGAAAACAAAACCTTGAGTAGCTTAGAAAATTAAACCTCTAGGTGCCCTTAGTCTTTAGTAGTTCCAGAATACAATGTTTTTTTTCACTAGGGTAAAAAGTAGTATGTAGAGTATCCTAAAATTGCCAGAGAGATACAGATGAAGCAACTTATTGTTTTATAGGTGAAAGAGTGGTTAATAGCTGTATCTTCCACTGGAAACTGCCATATGAATCCTTATCGTTGATGGTCTAGTAACACAACTTTGTGTACACCTAATGAGAACCAAAATAGGGTGAAAAACATGTTGTGTACTCTTTGCATTGTTTGACAGGTACTCTGTAACTCTAATATACTGTTAAAAATCACTTTACCTGTCTATGCTCCAACTGCAAAAAACAAAATAAATGTAATTAATTGTATCTTAAATGTTGTAAGTTGCCTTAAAACATTAAGAAAAATATTAAGTAGTAATACTTAAGAGAAAGCATCTTTGATTTACACATCTTCAGACTCTGCTTAAATTATTTTGGTTTATGTTGAAAAAGACATATTGAAGGAATTGTTTACAAAGCAAAAAATAAGGCCATGAAAATAAATGAAACTACAATGAGGAGGAAAATCACATGCAGAAAATGATCAGACTGGAAATTGGTAGAGTTTTGACTCAACTATGAATACTTTTCCTGCCTCATGCATTATCTATTTTACAGTGTAGTCTGTGAAAATGTAATTTAAATTATGATTTTTAAATATCCTTGAAGATAATGTTTTCCCTGTTTTCTTAATTATAGGCAGCAGAGTCAGGCATAGTGAAAATCAAAACTATTGCATCAAGACACACGGACATCTTGGCAGGTAAGACCCCGAAATTACCAATACAATTTTAATGTCAAGCTATAGTTGAACTTTTACTGTATGTAAGTGTTGAGCTGAATTTTAAATGTGTGAAAAGCAGTGAAAACTTAATAAAATTTAAATGTGTTCAGCATTATTTCCCATTGGGGAATAACAAAGTATATCAAATCAAATTAAGTGACGTTCTTGTATTAATTTATTAGCTGTGTGTTGAGATTCAGCTTTAACTTTCACTTTTTCTAATTGTGTTATAAAACAGGCTATGATTACTATGGATATCTAAATGCACGAATGTTAAGTTGATTGGCAACTCTAAATTGTCCTGTTGTGAAAGTAAGGGTGTGAGTCCAGGGTTGATTCATGCCTTGCATCCTATGGGACAAGGATGACAGGCTTGAAAATAGATGGATGGAGGAATGGATACAATTTCCTGTTGGGAAAAGGAAACAGACACATAGATGTTAGAAGTTTGTATTTTCTTATATGATAAAAGACCACTTTATGTTAAAACTAGTTGTGAAATTTTCTAAGTCAAATAGTTATAGTGCCGTTGGTTTGTTGGATATATCTGGAGTTATATGTAACCAATACAATACAGTATTTGTATTTTTTTTGCCAGGGGCTAATAATATTAGTTTGCTTGAGTTGCTTGCTATTGAACTTGCTATTGTTTTTTTTAATTTTTTTTTTATAACCCTTAAATACCAATATATCGAAATGTCCTTTCTAAGCAGATACCTACTGCCCTAAATGTACCATCCTGCCAAATTTTAGCTTTTGAGCTAAATAGGAAATAGGGTTTTTATTGATGAGTGAGTGAGTGAGTCAGTCAGTCAGTCAGCTAGCTTTACATTATTCATATTTAGATAAGTGATATATTTTAATATAAGGCTTTCCAAGGTCTTCTTTTGGTATTTATTGGAAATGTTTCATATGTAGTAAGTGAAAATATTGTCTTTCAATCCATATCTACACAAATGTAATCTAAATAAGAGTAGAAAGCAAATGCATTTCATAGGTCCAAATCATTAACTTCCTGAGCAACCGTACTGCAGATAGATTTGAAAAATGCTTTATGAATTACTGTAAAATAAAACAAACTTGGACTTTTCGTCAGAATTTTTGACTTTTTCACTTAAAAATGCAGTCTTTATTAATTTGTATGTTTTTTTTGTAAAATTCAATTTCTCTGGAGCTCAGCCAGAAAGAACATTGAAGTCTTGGAAAAATTTCTTATCATGGCCTTCCTCCTCTGATTGTCAGTTTGGCCAGAGAGCCAGCTCTAGGAAAGGTTTTGATTGTTCCAGAATTATGATGTCAGCTGTGTTCTTGGGAATCTTTAATGCTGCAGAAGTTTTTTAGTAGCATCCCTCCGATTTATGCCTCAACACAATCCTTTCTGTAAGCTCTGTAGGCAGTTCCTTGACCACATAGCTTAGATTTTGCTCTGAAATTGTCAGCTGTGAGACATTAGAACATTAGAACAATCGTTGAGAATAGGCCATTCAGCCTAACAAAGCCACCAGTACTGCCCACTTAATTCTTTCAAAATAACATTGTATCTAGTTCTGAAAATCTCTAAAATCAACCACACTCTTTGGTAACTTATTCCATGTTTTGCAGTACATAGTGTTGAGTCCACTGTGACTCCTAAATCCTTTTCATAAGGTGTACTTTCAATTTTCAGATCTCCCATTATATGTACTGGTGAGTGAGTGCCTTTCCAAATCAATTGAATTTACCACAGGTGGACTCCAAACGAGAGGTAGATACAGTGATCTCAACGATGATCAATAGAATGGAATGCATCTGAGACAAATTTAAAGTATTATAGCAATATGTTTGAATATTTTAATCAGTATGATGTTTTAATTTTTTATTTTCAATACATTTTAAAAGGTTTCATCCATCCATCCATCCTCTTCCGCTTATCCGAGGTCGGGTCGTGGGGGCAGCAGCTTGAGCATAGATACCCAGACTTCTCTCTCCCTGGCCACTTCTTCTAGCTCTTCTTGGGAGAATCCCGAGGCGTTCCCAGGCCAGCCGGGAGACATAGTCCCTCCAGTGTGTCCTGGGTCTTCCCCGGGGCCTCCTCCCGCTTGGACGTGCCCGGAACACCTCACCTGGGAGGCATCCAGGAGGCATCCTGATCAGATGCCCGAGCCACCTCATCTGACTCCTCTCGATGCGGAGGAGCAGCGGCTCTACTCTGAGCCCCTCCCGGATGACTGAGCTTCTCACCCTATCTTTAAGGGAGAGCCCAGACACCCTGCGGAGGAAGCAAAGAGGACAAAATCATCTGCAAAAAGCAGTGACCCAATCCTGAGTCCACCAAACCGGACCCCCTCAACACCCTGGCTGTGCCTAGAAATTCTGTCCATAAAAGTTATGAACAGAATCGGTGACAAAGGGCAGCCCTGGCGGAGTCCAACTCTCACTGGAAACGGTTTCGACTTACTGCCGGCAATGCGGACCAAGCTCTGACACCGGTTGTACAGGGACCGAACAGCCCTTATCAGGTGGTCCGGTACCCCATACTCCCGGAGCACCCCCCACAGGATTACCCGAGGGACACGGTCGAACGCCTTTTCCAAGTCCACAAAACACATGTAGACTGGTTGGGTGAACTTCCATGCACCCTCCAGGACTCTGCTAAGGGTGTAGAGCTGGTCCACTGTTCCGCGACCAGGACGAAAACCACACTGTTCCTCCTGAATCCGAGGTTCGACTATCCGACGGACCCTCCTCTCCAGAACCCCCGAATAGACTTTTCCAGGGAGGCTGAGGAGTGTGATCCCTCTGTAGTTGGAACACACCCTTCGGTCCCCCTTCTTAAAGAGGGGGACCACCACCCCGGTCTGCCAATCCAGAGGCACTGTCCCTGATGTCCATGCGATGTTGCAGAGACGTATCAACCAAGACAGCCCTACAACATCCAGAACCTTGAGGAACTCCGGGTTTATCTCATCCACCCCCGGGGCCCTGCCACCAAGGAGTTTTTTGACCACCTCGGTGACCTCAGTCCCAGAGATGGGGTTTCAACATACCTATTTTAGCTTTGTCATTTTCGGATATTGAATGTTGCTTGATGTATGGAAAAATTAATTTACACAGTTGTTGCAAAAGGCTGCAGTATAACAAAATGTTAAAAGATTAAATGGTACTCCCAAGTCCAAGGTAAAAGAGACCACTTGACCTCATCCAGTCAAGTTGGAGTCAAGTGTGGAGGACAGACAAAGCTTGCCTGGGAGGTGTGAAGGTGAAGAAAAGAGAGAGAAGAATAATTGTTTTTTGCTTTATGCCACTTTTGAAGCCTTTCTGTAAGGTATTATTATTAACTAGCCAACCCGCGGCGTACCATACACTGCATAATTAGGCTGCTTTTTTAATGATTTTTAAGCACGGGGAAAAAATTAACATTTGAAAAATCGGTAATGTAATAAACCACCAAGAAATGTAACATTGTAACAATGCACGGGGACGAACCGACATACAATTGTCCGTGACTAAAAACTGGCGGACCATCGTCGCGCCTTCTCCTCCCAGAGTGAGGGATGAGGGTGGATGGCGCTCGGGCGCGGAGGGCGGAACGGGAGGAGAGGGGAAGGACGCCCATTCCGCCCCCTCCATCATGCTAGTCTGCTGATTTCTCGTTCAGTATGCACTGCCTGCTCATGTGCCCACCCCCAACTCGTCCCCTGAGTCGTTTTCCTCTTTGCACAGTCCACATGCACCTGTGAGTCACGTAGACTTTTCATTGTTCTTTGCGGTTTTGGCTACTTTTCTATGTATAATCCACCAAGTCACCCGACCATGGTAGTAGCGAGGGGGGTGTGTACAAAGGGCAGGGACGTAATCAGTGTGAGCGTATGACCCGCATTTACTGGGAATTCCTTGTTCGTGGGGAACAATTTCAAGCCCCGGTTTCCAGCACGAAGGGGGATTCAACGGCTTACCCACGCCTCTCTGCGCCGGGTAGACACACGTTGATCCATTCAGTGTAGTGCGCGTGCAGTTACCTGATGCAGGAATCTGTATAACATTGAAAGAAGTGTTGTTTCCATGAAATACATTTGAAGCGGTGGCCATGGAAGGCAAATGAACAGTCAACGCAGCTTACAGCTGGATTGACGCCATGTTTTGTGTTGCCCGACCATGGTAGTAGTGTGGGGGGGTGTGTACAAAGGGTAGGGACGTAATCAGTGCGAGCGTATGACCCGCACTTCCTGGGAATTCCTCGTTCGTGGGGAACAAATGCAAGCCCCGGTTGATCCATTCAGTGTAGCGCTCAGAAGCTTTTGGAACAAAAGGTGCATTGAAAGTCCTGTGTAGAATGAGTGTGTCTTGAAATGTTCACATTGCATAATTCGTTCAGTGGAGTGTGTTTTTAAATGCATGTTGAGATATCTCTGCACTCGGAACGTTTTTGAACAAATCGTGCATTGAAAGATCTGTTTGGAATGCGTTTGTTCAGTGGAGTGGGTGTTTAAATGTGCTTTGAGAGATTTCTGGCGCGTGAAGGTTTTGGAGCTGTTTTGACACTGAAAAGAATTCATCAGGGAATGTGTTTTGAGATGGTTAGTAAGGTATCTGCGTGCGTGAAAGTGTTTGTCGCAAATTTTGCATACAAATGTTTGTGTTGAATGGATCTGCATATGGTTGTGGAGATCCATCTCACCTGTGAAGTCCTCGTTACAAAATGTGCAATTGAAGGTGAGAGTGGAATGAGTTCGTAAGTGTTTCTTGAGAGCGCGAGTTTTTTGAAGCATTTCTGGCAATGTTCACATTGCATCATTCGGTTAGTGTTGTGTTTTTTAAATGTGCGTTCAGATATCTCTGCACTCGGAAGCTTTTGGAACAAAAGGTGCATTGAAAGTCCTGTGTGGAATGCGTGTGTTCAGGGGAGTATGTCTTGAAATGTTTTTCAGGAAGAGGAGAGTGGGCAGGTGACGTCACATTAGTGTGGCGAGCAAGTGGGTGTGCATCCTGTGTGCACATACCGACAGCGTCAAAAGATGTCACCAGAAGGTTATCACGTGTGTATTTGAGAGGCATGAGAACCTCGCAATGCCCATGATCCAAAGGACTGCTAAAGAGCAGGGATATGGAGAGATTTTGGTCCGGATTGTAAACTCGAGGAGAGGCATGAGGACGTTCTTGGAAGTAAATGCTGATAGTAGCTGGAAGGATTTGGGACATTGCCACAATTTCTGCCTCGCCACCATAGACTCCGGACGTATTCATGTAGTCAGCGTATTGTTGAGCAGACTGTATAACAATGCCTCTGTGACTAACAACAACGGACACCACGTCGCTGAAGTTATCCCAATGTTGGCAAACAAAGCCAACAGCCATGTTGCGAAGTTTGAGAGCAACAGTTTCGTCAATGACATTTTTCCAAAAAAAACCCGACTGATAGAAACAAACAGTTACCTGATGCAGGAATTTCTATAACATTGAAAGAAGTGTTGTTTCCATGAAATACATTTGAAGCGGTAGCCATGGAGGGCAAAAGAACAGTCACCGTGGCTCACAGCTGGATTTGGACCGCAGCACAGACCAAAGCGAGTATGTGTTTGATGAGCTGTTCGAGTTGGTGGGCAGTGCTCTGAGGTGCGTTCCCGATCACGTGGGAGGAGGGGTAAAGTTTTTGGGCGGGGCTTCGTTGTTCCTTTCCCATGGTTTTCGATGGTGGACGTGGTCGGGTGTCGTAACTGAAAAGAATAATGAAAATTCAATGTGGCTCAGAGGTGCATGTGGACTCCTAGCACAGACGAAAGCGACTTACTGGGTGGTCGGTGAGTTTTTGCGTCCGGGCACATGTGCAGGCAGTGTGAATGCCTAGAGAGCGAGGGTGGACGCGGGCCAGGGAATAAGGAGTGTTGGTGGGCAGGGCAATGTCTTCCGTGTTCCTGCAGGACCATCTAAGAAGACGCATGTTTGTCGCGGATGCGGTGGATGCGGGCCAGGGAATAAGGAGTGTTGGTGGGTGGGGAAACGTTTTCCATGTTCCTGCAGGATCATCTAAGAAGACACATGTTTGTCGTGGATGCGAATTGCTGTATGTAGCGTGTAAAACAGTTTGCGATGGTGCACGCGGTCGTGTTTTCGTTACCGAAAAGTCAACGTGGCTCAGGTGCATGTGGACTGTAGCCCAGACGAACATAAATGACGGTGTGTTTTCCGAGGCGTCGCGTCCAAGTTGGTGGGTGTGGCTCTGCGAGTTGTCGTCGTATCCAATGGTCTTAGAGTTGGTGGGCGTGGCCGTCCTGCGTGCTTTCCATGTGTGGCTACTTGTCGGCGGTGCGTGCTTTCCATGGGTGGCTACTTGTCAGCGGCTTAGTGAATTATATATATAGATAATCCTCTTATTTATATCGGTACTTGTGTCTGAGAGGTTGTTTTTGGGGTTTGGGGTGCTGCAACGCCCCTTGGTGGTCACAACATATATTTTTGAACTTTGGCCAATTTTTGAGTATTGCCTCCCATCGATATACCAACCAGGGTTATGAAGAGCCCTGAGATAGTTGAGTGGTACACCTTTACTCCGGTCTTGGGTACTGAACTCTGTAGCTCCTTGAAAGAGATTGTTGACCTTTCTGTGGTATCTCTAACAAATCGTACATTTGTCTGTGTCAAGTGTTTCAAGGATGGCCTTTACTAGGCTGCTTGTGCATGGCTTGACTTTGCTTCCAGTTCTGAATTGTTTGATCTGACTTTGCTCATGGGAACATTCGGACACTTTAATACCGTTTTTCCCCCTTTTCCTAATTTAATTATTTGTATTATTAAGATGTTCTTATTCTTCATTTTCAAAGATGTTCTTGAGATTCATGACAATCTTTTTTAACATAAAACAGTATCTTACAGAAATGTATAATTCTTAAGCTGTAATGCTTTGAAATAAAATGTATCACAGAGAATAAAATTTCAATACATAAATGTGTTATTCAGTAAAGTTGGAGGAAATTCAAAGAACTGAATAATATTACAAGGTGCTATATCTCCAAATATTAAACTGTAAGTGCTCTAAGCAAGTCTGCTAACAGGCTTCTTTAAATGCTTCCTTCTGAGTAGTAGTACAATCCTTATGCTAGCTTTCATCAGCTCATTGTAAAAAAAAAATTGTAATAGCAATTAAGTAAAATGCCAATGATTTATACAAATTAGGAAAAGTAAAAGTTAAAATAGCTGATCATGTTGCCCACGCAGACTCTCCCATATTGCTTCTGAATTGTTGATCTCCACCTGTTAGTTGTTATAAATCACCAATATAACTAAATTTTAAATAAAGGGAAAAAACTACAGCTGATTTACAATAGAAATGTTGGAAATTATGTGAAATAATCCAGCAGTATTACAAGTTCGCTTTCAGTGTGTCTGATTCTGCTGTGTGTTGTGACACTGTTATGTACAACTCTGTACTGCATGCCATTTTGGAGTCATGCTAATTGAGGACAAAAGGTAATACTTATGTGAAAAAAATGCTCGTACATCTGAACCAAAGTTTAGGAATTAGTTCTTTACTACAGATTAATTTCATCACTGAAAGAAGATAACATCATACTTGCTATGTTTATATATGAAAAAAAAAAACCTGGATAATAAGCAGATAAGCTGAAACATAGGGAGAAGTGGGGAAGGGTATTATTTATCAAAGATTGAGTCTGAAGGACTTTTCATAGTGAAGAAAGGACAAACATCCCACTTATCTCTTCTACATTACACATATTTTGACCTTCTATATCATTTATTTATATCCCTAACCTACTTATTACAGCAAAGCACTGCCTGCTCCCAATTCTCCATGTTTTTATTATACACTTGTTAACTCAATATCAGCGTAATACTTGATACCCAATAGCATAAAAAAAGTATAATTTTTGGGTTGAATATACTGAACTTCTTAAATGTTTCTTGCCCCAAGTGGTTTGTAGTGATGGTCAAGAAAAAGTATAACCTCATGTTTTCTTGGAGAATGGAATTAACATTTCTGATGGTATGGGAGTCTATGGTGACCAAAACTGGACAACAGCAAACAATGTGTACACGTCTATAGAAAAAAAAAGTTACTTGTTGCATAATCCATATACACAGTAAAGTCATTCTGTTATATGAAAAATATGTGCCTTTCATGGTAAAACATTATTGAATAGATACTTTTGGAGAAGAGAATAATGCACAAAAAGGAAGCATTTTCAGACATAATTGAGCTTTTAAATTGACGACAGAACTGTTGACCAATGAACCAGCAGGAGAGGTGGGTCTTGAATTCAAAACTGTTACTAGAACTGTAATGCAGTACCATGTTTTATGACTAAACTGTCATTATTAGTGCATGATCATTTTTTTATCTTGATGTACAAATTGTTAAGATAGGTTGGCTGTGTTTTTTTTTATTTTTTTTATACGATATTTCATAATTTCTGCAACACCTGACGATCTTTCATAAAGGCAGTGAAATCTACCTCAACTTCTCCACAATAACACTGCATAGTTTTTCATTGGTAATAATATTTAGTCCTAAATTTGACATAATCTTTTTTACATTAATTTATTTTTTAATAAATAAAAAAATCTTAGTAATTCTGTAATACTGCATCAAAACTCCACTGTATTTTTATTTTTAAAGTTACATTAATAAAGTTATCTAATCAGTGGTTTGTACTGCTTCCTCACCACTCCATTTACTTGCAAACTCTGTAAACTCTCCATAAGTATATTTGGGTAACCTGCAGGTTCTATGGCTTGTTCCCACGTCTCAAAAATGTACATTTTAGGTTAATTCCTAAATCTGAATTTGGTTCACTGTGAGTGTGTAATGTATGTGCAACTATATACTGTAATGGAGCTGTATACCTGTCAGGCCTGATTTTTACTTTGTGATAAAGTGAAAACATGTTTTCCGAAAGGTTTGCAAAATTAAATCTAAAGCAAAAGAAATCTTGGAATAGCCCAGTTCACCTGAAGTGAACAGTTCATGCAAGAGAGCTCACATCTATCAATGAGTTTAAACAGTTCTTTACAGATAAATGGGCCAAATTATCACCAAGCAATCTTGCCCGATTTGTTAGCAGGTACAGGAGACACTAGGAAGTACTGTACAGCTTTTGTTTCTGTTATAAAACACAGATGAAGTCATTCTTGTTATCAATTTAATGCTAGAAATACAGGAAAAATTTAAACTCTTGTCGTCCTTTTTTAACCACTGCGTTAAGTTTCTTATGTTCTTCATCACATTGATGTTTTTTTAAAATGACGCACTTAAGTGATACAGTAGAACTTATTCTTTGTTCATTACTGTAATCTGTATGAGGAAAACTGGATTAAGGCGGTTTCTCTTTTTTCTTCTAATTGGTTCCTACAGCTCTTAAAGAAAACAGCTCCGAGGTCGTGCAACCCTTTTTAATGGGCTGTGGAACTAAGGAGCCGAAGATAACTCAGTTGTGCCTGGCAGCTATTCAGAGGCTTATGTCACATGAAGTTGTTTCTGAGGTAAAAGAAAAAACATTAACAAGAATAAGAAGTTGGATCACTAATTGTCAAATATTATATCTGTATGTATTTAATGATTGTATGTGGTTTGTAGCATTTTTTTAAACTCTAAAGCACATTTTTCACTGCACTGCCTAGAACTTCACAAAATATTTTTTGAGCAAATAAAAAATTACTGTAATTGTGAAAAATAAGCTTTAATCTGCTATAAAAATTGTCTCCTGTTCAGACAAAACATGACCAAAAATGTATATGGGTGGGTACTTTTTCTGAGGTGAGGAAACTAAATTGTGTCCCTACAGTTTATGAAAAAATTGTTCCATTGTTTAAATATAGTTTGTTCTTTGTGTTACATAAGCCTTAGTAATTCATAGTGCAGTTTATTTTTGACAGTGAAAATGAAGGTTTTTTTATGTAAACAAAACAGGTTTAGTCAAATAATGAAAATGCTGGCAGTTTATTGCTTTAGCATTGAGCTTGTTGCTTTCATGCCACATTAGCTTACCCAGTGGTATACTTTACTAGGTCACATTCTTAAAGATAGAACCCTTTTCTGTTTTGTGATAATGTTGTGGCACACTGAAATGATAGAAATTTGTTGACACAAAACCATAAATTATTAACGATTTTGTGCTAACTTGTAGGCTGCAAAACATTTGTGAACTCAGAGCAAAGTAATTGTCTACACTTAATTGTTTCTCTCTCTGTATACAATATATTTTCTTTGTTTTGCATTACAACCTGGGAGTTATGCTTCCACTGTAGCGCTTATTAAAGCTTAGACAATTATCAATAGTAGACTATTAGATTAACACTTTTCAGTTTACAACAATAATCCACTTTAACATTTGGCCACATGATCCAAATCCAACAGAATCTGACCCAAATTGGCCAGGTGTAATTATTATTTGACACTTCTATGTGGAATCTCATTTCTTATTGTTCAGTACACATTACTGATGTTTATTAGTGTTGTTTTAATACAAAACCTGTTAGCACGTGAAACAAAGGAAGACCACACTCTAGTTTCTTATGTTAGTGTGCCAAGCATCTGTATGCATAAATACAATAGCAAAACTGATACATTTAGTTTCAGGATATATACAGGTATCCATATTACTAACTGAGAATGGTAAACCGGATGGACGCAGGGACATCCGGCCATGGGCCGTGGATGCAAAAGACGTACTGCGCAGGCGCCCCACAAACCCCCTCCCCCTCCAAGCAACGGAAACCGGCCAGATGGAATGCAACGTAAACGCACGAAGCCATTGCACACGAAACGGGACACACACAAAGAAGAGGATTGAGACCCACGACACCCAAAGCCCCCCTCCAGTAACTGAAATAAGAAATGAGGCCACGCGCCCCTAGAACACCAAAAACAAAGGAGTCACACGCAGGCGCCACATAGCACACGAAACGGTTTGCACACAAAAAGGACGATTCAGCCCCACGACACACAAACACCCCCTCCACTAACAGAAATAAAAACTCAGGCAACAAGCCCCCAGCACACAAAAAAAAAAGAAGCCGCGAGCGCCACACAAAGCCCATTGGACACGAAACGGGACAGACTACGGACATAGCACGCGAAACGTACACAAAAAGGACGATTCAGACCCACGACCACACTAACACACATACAAAAACGGCCAAGGCACAATACAAACAATGAACGCCGTAAACTGCAACGAGCTTCTCACACACCACAGGCAAATCGATTACAGCTCCAGAATAGCACGTCCCAAATCCTGCACATACAACGACGCGCCTCTCAAACGGCACAAGCAAAAGATACACGTCAAGGATATCAACGACAGACACCTGCTAAACGATTGCGCCAGTTAGCTGACAACGCATTCAATAATAAGTCCACTATTCATGAAAATTCATTGGGATTAATTAATGTCATTTGCAATCATTGTCATTCACTTAACTTCCCTGAAGAAACAAATGGCAATACAAGTTATGAATTTACACGTTGTTGTCAAAAGGGTCAAATTACACTGCCTCCTTTACATTCATTTCCTGCATATCTACAGAAACTTCTAACTAACGAAGTACCTGAAAGTAAAAACTTTATGAACTGCATTACATCCTACAATAGTTCATTTGATTTTCCATCTACCGGAGTAAATATCAGGTCACCAAAAGGCAATGGCCCATACTGCTTTCGCGTATGTGGACAAATATTACATCGCATTGGAACAGTGCACCCTGAAACAAATCAAGAACGCAAATATGCACAAATCACGTCGGCATACCGGTCCCAATCACAGAAACATCGGTATCCACTATGAAAATGAACAGTAACAATGCACGTCACATCCGTCTTGCCACACTATTAATTATAGATGAATGTACAATGGCATCCAGTCACTTACTCAACACCATTGATAAACTTCTACAAACGTTGATGAATAATAATATTCCCTTTGCAGGAAAGGTACTTTTATTAGGAAGAGATTTTAGACAGTGCTTAACTATTGCTCCACTTGCAATGCGCTCAGCTATTGTTCAGTCCACCTTAAAATACGCGGACAATTGGCATTGCGTTGATGAATAATAATATTCCCTTTGGAGGAAAGGTACTTTTATTAGGAGTTGATTTTAGACAGTGCTTAGCTATTGCTCCACATGCCATGCGCTCAGCTATTGTTCAGTCCACCTTAAAATACGCGACGACGTCATACATAAACAACAAGAGACCGAACTACAATACATATACAGGCGCGAGACCTGATTGGTGATAATACGAAGAAACGAACAGTCCGCATATTAACAGTGAGTTCGATCCTCCTTACACGAACCCGCATCAAAAAAAAAAAATTCACATCAGCGCATACACGATCACGGGTCGTCTCCTGCAACGCGCTTCGAAAACCGCGGAACAAAAAATGTTACGCGGACAATTGCCATTGCTTTCAAAAGATGCACTTGGTACAAAACATACGATGTCCAGATCCCGAATATAACAATTGGTTATTTCAACTAGGACATTGTACACTCACCAATACAGATGGACTTCACCCAGATATTATTACAATTCCTCAAGCCTTTATCTGCGACGACTTACTTACGGAAATATTTGGAACAGCGGTCTCATTAGACCAAATACCCCTTTTAACACAACGAACTATATTATGTCCAAAAAATATTACTGTTGATCACATTAATAACCAGGTCATTTCATTACTTCCTGGAGAGTCACACCTCTTTCTAAGCTCTGACAAAGTTGACTCTGATGACGACAATGACCATCTTAATTTCCCCTTTGAATATTTGAACACTATTAACCCAGCCGGATTACCACAACACAGTCTTAGCCTTAAAAACGGAACAATAATCATGCTATTAAAAAACCTTAACACTAAACAGGGTTTATGCAATGGTACACGTTTAGTCGTCTACACCATGACACACAATGTTATTCAAGCAACAGTTCTTACAGGATCACATGCTAACAATACTGTTCTAATTCCTAGATTTGACCTTACAAGTTCTAACCTGGAATTATCTTTTACACTTAAACGGAAACAATTCCCCATTTAACCTGCCTTTGCCATAACCATCAGCAAATCACAAGGACAAACCATGGACAAGGTTGCCATCTACCTATCTGAGCCCGTTTTTGTACATGGACAACTTTATGTGGCCTTCTCACAAGTTCGACATTCATCTGACGTTAAAGTTAAGGTCATAATAAAATAAAAATATTAAAAAAAAAAAAAAGTTAAAGTCATAAATGCTCCATGCCAAGGAAAACTCATTCAAAGACAAGACACCATCTTTACTACTAATATTGTTTACAAAGAAATTTTCCAATAAACCTTTACACTGTGCCAAACACTTTATTGTTTGCTTCCTATCTGCGTCATCTACACCTTCACACTATGCTATATCTCATTCATACATCACGCCCCCTAGTGTTGAATAAAATGTATTTATGACACTGGGCAGTAGCATGAGGCCATAATTGTCTCTGAACCAGCTGTTGGTGTTAAGCTGGTTAAGGAATGATTTGTGTTGATGTTTCTGACTTGGGAACCAGTCAAGCTGCAAATAAAGCACAATAATTGAACCCCCTTGGTTAGAGATATAATTCGTTTGTCCAATTTTCAGTGACAGCAACTCACTGATGTGAGTCAATAAAAGCACAAAACAGGAAATGGTTTATGTATTACAGCTAGGAAAAGAAATGCTTTTCATTTAAGAGAGATCTTCTGTATTTTACTTTGGCTTAATAAAACATTACTATTGAACAAAAGGATAGAGCAAAGTGATCTGTCCATCCGTACATTTTTAAACCATCAAAATCAGGGTTACAAGGCCTGGCTCCTATCTTTCTAACATCCGGGATAAGGCAGAAACCAACTTTGGACAAAGCATAAAGCAAAATAATAACAGGGAAAAATACATAAAAATGAACTTGATGCTTCAGAAGTTTTAACTTACCGTGAGTTGGATGTTTTCATTGATTAGTTCACTAACACTTTTTCCAGCAGTTTAGGAAAGAATCCATCGGGACAAGTCACCTTAGAAACTGAAAAGGCAAAAAAAAAAAAGTTAATTAATCCAATCCATTATCCAATGGGGATGGGGTAATAGACCAGCAATTATGTGCATGTTTGAGAAAAAAAGCCCCAGAATATTGAAAGAAAAAGAAAGAAAGAAAGAAAGAAAGAATCAATCCATTAAAGCCAGTTTGTTACAGTTGTTCGGTGGAGTGTCCAGAAACAGAAAACCTAAGAAAATAACAGAAACACTCCACAAAACTTGCTTTTAGTATAGGCACCATCCATCCATAACCCTGAACTAGATAACCAGATATTTCTTTGTATCCAATTCTGAATAAGTTATCAAAACACATTTTTGAGATTCCACACCACACCACACCACTGTGTACTGTCCAATTTGCAACAACAAAACTATCACATGGAACTTGGTGACTGAGCAACTTACAAATAAATATTAAGAACTAATATCAAAGTTTACCTTGCCCAAATCACCGCCAACAATCCTAAGTAGGATTAACCAGGTTTAGAAGGTTACATTATACCACTCAAATCTACTATACTTCCAGCCCTTTTATTATTTATTCATGTTGATATGACATCTGAGTTTGACATGTGATTAGTATTAAGGGGCATAAATAGCACTGTCAATAATTTGTGCCAGCAATTGATTGACTGAATAATAATGGTAATAATTAGTATAAGTGTTGCACAGTTGGTAGTGTGAATAATTATAAATATAATTTTTGCTGTTCTAAGTAAATGGGCTTCTGTGGTACTTCAGAAAGATCAAATTTGTCAATCAAATTTTGAGTTCCAATTTCTATTACATTGTAAAATCATAAAACAGAATAATTCTTACTGTCTAATATACCCTGCTCAAAAACATTAAAGGAACACTTTGAAAACACATCAGATCTCAATGGGAAAAAAAATCATGTTGGATATCTATACTGATATGGACTGGGTAATGTGGTCGGAACGAAAGGATGCCACATCGTTTGATGGAAATGAAAATTATCAACCTACAGAGGGCTGAATTCAAAGACAAAGTGAAAAAATGATGCGGCAGACTAATCCATTTTGCAGAAATTTCATTGCAGCCAACTCAAAATCATACTCAGTATTTTGTATGGCCCCCACATGCTTGTATGTATGCCTGACAGCGTCGGGTCATGCTCCTAATGAGACGACGGATGGAGTCTCTGGGGGATCTCCTCCTGGACAGGCTGAGGCGTCAGATGAACCGAAACATAATGTCCCAGAGGTGTTCTATTGGATTTAGGTCAGGCTAGCATGGGGGCCAGTCAATGGTATCAATTCTTTCATCCTCCAGGAACTGCCTGCTTAGGGCTCATTTATACTTTATGCTCAGAATGCGTATGCGCATCATGGCTGCCACGCGTTCTGAGCATTCATTTGATGCGTCCTCTGAGCAGGTCCTCAGAAATGAACGCGACGCGTGCGCGAGTTGCAGTACCAGCAAAGTTGGGGAGCGCAGTGTGCTAAAAGTTGGAATGTGACGTCAGAGTCTCTGTTTACTGTCTACATGTGACAGAAAGCCGCTTTGCGGATCCTACGAGAATGGTGTGCGTGCTTCGATATTTGATAAATGGTTTTAAAGCAAAATGCCGACATTCAGATGTATTCATGGTGCTTTTATATTGAAGTGTTGCATATTCCCGATTGTAATGACATGATACGTTTTAAACTTCTCACATACCGTTTTCTGTGCCATCTTTTTTTCTAGGGCTCCCTCTGCTCCTGACAGCATCGAATCACCAGCAATAGATCGCCACACTGAGCATATTAAATGTATGATATTCCAACTCTCTGCACATTTAGAATCCTTAGATTTATACTTGATATCACTTTCTTGAAGAAAAGCATTAAAGTATGCATATTACATTTTACAGATAAATCGGTAATTTTGTTTAAATAATGAATACTGTTAATAATTACACACATGGGGTGACACAGTGGCAGAGCGTTAGCGCTGCTGTCTTGCATGGAGTCACGTTGCTGATATTCCCTGCCTGGAGTTTACACATTTTCCTGCTGGGTTTCCTCAGTGTGCTCCAGTTTCCTTCCAAATATATGCAGATTTGGGGATTTGGTGGCGCTAAAATGACGCTAGTGTATGTGTGTGCTTGTATTGACCTTGCGATGAGCCGAGGCATCGTCCAGGGATTGTTTCTCACTCGTGCCCAATGCTTGCTGGAATGGACACATCCCTGGATTTAATCAATAAACATCCTTTTCAGAGATATTGCGGTAAGGTGTCATCGGAATTTAATGGGTGTTTTAGGCAATTCACAACACAGAGAAGCCGAACATGTTCTCACTAAGATAATATCTCTGTGGATGTTGGCCCGGACACAGACAGGCAGACACGTTCATGTCACCCAACACACGTTTATTTTCCATTATGTACAGTGCTCACAAACCCCACAGTCCCCAAAGTCCTGGCCACACAACACAATGCCTTTTTCTTCGGGCTGCCTCCTTGTCCTCCTCCGACGTCGTCCTACTTCCACCCGACTCTTGTCTCTGTCTGAAGGGAGGCGGCCCCTTTTATATGCACACGGATGTGCTCCAGGTGCTCCCCGGCAATCTTCCACCGGCACTCCCCAGTGTGGCGGAAGTGCCGGCTGCGCACCCCGGAAGCACTCCGGGTGTCCCCTCTTTTCTTCCCCAAGGCATTGGGGCGCCCCCTGGCGTTAACCACGGGCCCCTACAGGGTAGAGCTTCCAAGCTCTGTACCTGTGGCCCACAAAGCAACCAGGGTGGTCGCCCCCTCATGGTCTGGAGGAGGCACAAGCCCTCCTCCGGTCCTCCTGGGCATCCCGGCTGGGTACCACCCACATCCGGGCACCACCCACATCCGGGCACCACAATCTTTCACTGCCGCCTGGCAGATACGTCCAGATTTACGTAAAGTGTGCGCGCAAGTATAAACACTTCAACGCTTGTGTAGCAGGAGCGTCCGCTGCAGCATGTGTCGCATCACGTGAAGTATAACTCCGGCCTTACTCTCGCCTCAACAGTCCAGGCATTGTCATGCACCAGGAGGAACCCAAGGCCCACTACTCCAGCATACGGTCTGACAATGGGTGCCGTTGTCTAGCCTGTAGAGGTCATTGCGTCCCTCCATGGATATGCCCCCCCAGACCATCACTGACCCACCACCAAACCAGTCATGCTGAACGATGTTACAGGCAGCATAACGTTCTCCACGGCTTCTCCAGACCCTTTCACGTCTGTCACATGTGCTCAGGGTGAACCTGCTCTTATCTGTGAAAATCACAGGGCGCCAGTGGTGGACCTGCCAATTCTGGTATTCTATTGCAAATGTCATTCAAGCTTCACAGTGCTGGGCAGTGAGCACAGGACCCAATAGAGGACGTCGGGCCCTCAGGCCACCCTCATGAAGTCTGTTTCTGATTGTTTGGTCAGATACATTCACACCAGTGGCCTGCTGGAGGTCATTTTGTAGGGCTCTGGCAGTGCTCATCCTGTTCCTCCTTGACCAAAGGAGCAGATACCGGTCCTGCTGATGGGTTAAGGACCTTCTATGGCCCTGTCCAGCTCTCCTAGAGTAACTGCCTGTCTCCTGGAATCTCCTCCATGCCCTGGAGACTGTGCTGGGAGACACAGCAAACCTTCTGGCAAAGGTACGAATTGATGTGCCATCCTGGAGAAGTTAGACTATCTGCCTCAGTGTCAGTAGTGACACTGACCGTAGCCAAATACAAAACTAGTGAAAAAACAGTCAGAAAAGATGAGGAGGGAAAAATGTCAGTGACCTTCACCTGTTAAACCATTCCTGTTTTGGGGGTTGTCTCATTGTTGCCCCTCTAGTGCACCTGTTGTTAATTTCATTAACACCAAAGCAGTTGAAACTGATTAACAACCCCCTCTGCCACTTAACTCACCAGATTAATAGCCCACAAGTTTCACTGACTTGATGCTATATTCTGATTAAAAAGTGTTCCTTTAATTTTTTGAGCAGTATATTTCCATATTTGTATGATACAGTTAAGTCTAACAGACCTACAAAAACATACTTACACAAACTCCTTCACCCATCTGTATCAAAATAGTCTAATGTGTTACCTCATATACTTCAATAACAAGAGCAAAAATCAGGCAAAGACCTGGCAAGATGGTTTACTATAGTGTTAAAGAATTCTCAGAGAGAAAATTTCCTTTTTTCCTTTTTAAGGTATTATAAGATATCACTTTTCCATTAAGTTATGAGAGGTGGATTAAGATTGATCCAGTTAAGCAAGATAATTCTTCTCAGTATTCATTCCCTTTCACCTCCATGACATTAGATAGTGGTGGGGATCATCCAGTATTTTGAGTGAAGTTCAGATGTGCAAACAGAGTTGTATTGAAACCTAAAAACCGTATACTAGTTTGACAGGAAAATGTGTCAGGCATTTATGTTAATTTTGCTCTAGCATGGCGGCTAGCATCACCTATTCCTAATAATATTTTTGATTGATTGTAAACTGCTCTTTTAGGTCAGTGTTGGGGAACATGTGCTACATTGCCTGACTAGTGCAGTTTATGTTTAAAGAAATAAATATAATAAATTTCACAGACTGAGAAAAAGCTTTATGTTTTTGAATTATTGCTTTACAGGCTGCTGCTGGGAACATTATCAACATGCTGTGGCAACTAATGGAGAATGGACTGGAGGAACTTAAGTTACTTCAAACAGTTTTGGTGCTTTTAACAACAAATACAGTAGTTCATGATGAAGCACTTTCTAAGGTGTATTTTCTTTTTTTATTTTTTATTGTAATTATAATTTTGATGTATATGAATGAGTTAAAATCATATCTGACACTGTATTTTGAGAACAAGAAATCCAGTGAAGTAACTTGAAGTAATCATTTAAAAATACTGAGGCTCCCTAAAGGTTAACTGAGGTTCAGCATACATTGATTAATAACGGGCAACATTAATGTACAACTTAGAAAGTTCTGTAGAGACTTTGGAAAGTTTCTCATAAAGTGGATTTGATTTTTTTCTAGTTTTCAAGTAAATAATTCACTATTTTCCCACTGTTTTATTATAGATGGATTAGGATTCCACTGCATTACTAAGTTAAGACAATATGTTAGCAGTCTTGGTGCACATGTAAAGCAAAATAATCAAGATTTACAGTGTTCATATAAAGTGAAGGTTATGGGCTGGAGTATAACAGCTTGGTCAGTCAGTCAGTCATTTTCCAGCCCGCTATATCCTAACACAGGGTCACGGGGGTCTGCTGGAGCCAATCCCAGCCAGCACAGGCAGCAAGGCTGGAACAAATCCCGAGCAGGGCGCCAGCCCACAGCAGGACACACACACACCCACACACAAGCACACACTAGGGATAATTTAGGATCGCCAGTGAGTGCACCTAACCTGCATGTCTTTGGACTGTGGGAGGAAACCGACGCAGACACGAGGAGAACATGCAAACCCCACGCAGGGAGGACCTGGGAAGTGAACCCAGGCCTCCTTACTGCGAGCGGAGCAGCGCTACCACTGCGCCACTGTGCTGCTCACAGTTTGATCAATGAACATAAAATGTGTCCATCCAAATTCTCATAATGCATTTGACTTCCATTATTCTGTTTGCTAGACCTTTAGGCCAAAATTTTGGCATTGTTGTTTAATGAAAAAATTAACTTATAGAAAGAACATTCTAAATACTTTTTATTTTTCTTAGTAAAAACTGTAATTGACAAATGATGTAAAGTCTTTGGTAGAATGTTATCTCCTCTAGATTCCATGAACATGGCTAACATTAAAAAAACAAATTAAGAAAGAGTTATGTGGGTAGCTGTCTGGGCAGATAATTTCATCTCTCGTCATTATTTTTTTTTATATAGTTTTCTAGTGGTGTGTTGTTCCCCAAAGAAGACATGAGAAATTAGTCATTGCTTTAAGTTGACCTTTGCTGTGAATTCTCTCTGCCTGATACTGTGCATGTGTGTGTTTTGTTCCTTCAGCTTTTTGTAAGGGTATCATCTTTATCATAACACCAGAAATACTTTCTGCGGGAACATAAATATTTTAACAGTTGTTTATTAAGAATCAGCAAGTTGTCCAGCTTTGAAGAAACTGACCTTGTAAAGGCAGATATTTTGAGTCTTTCTTTTATTTGGCTCAGAGTGGATTAACTTGTCATAAGTGACCATGGCCCAATTCAAAGGTTCAGGTCCAAACAGTGAGTGTACAGTAAATTCCTTCATTTTCTAGACTAGGACACATTCCAAATAACCATAGTTTGGAATTGTCAGTAACCTAAAATCCACATTTTTGAGATATGGGATGAAACTTGGAGTATGTAAATGTACATTTGGTGAATGAGTCAAAATGTTGCTATTGTGCTTAGTTTAGTTTTCGATACTCTGATGTTCAAAACTTCGAAAAAAGCTGATTTTAGCATTGTTGTTTGTGTGTCTGTGAAAAACTGAAACTGATCTTCCTGTCTTAAAATTATAATTTTTGGCAGAAAATAATGCTTTTTTTGTGTTGTGTACACCTCCTGGATGACAACATCCAAGCAACGATGGAATATTTTACAATAAGCAGTATCAAAGATATCTGAACACTGATACCAAATTGTGTACTTCCTTTTTTGGATTATGTTGGACATTTAGTTGGGTTCTACTTTGTGAATTACAGCTGTTAAATGTACTGTTTTTATTCATAGGCTATAGTTCTGTGTTTTCGACTACACTTCACAAAGGACAACATTACTAACAATACTGCAGCTGCCACTGTACGACAGGTAGTAACAGTTGTTTTTGAGAGAATGGTGGCTGAAGATGAACGTCACAAAAGTAAGAGGTTGCTTTACTACTTTTCTTTTTATGTATATTCTGCTTAATACTTCTCTCAGAAAAGAGGAAAACTGACAAAACAAAATGTGTATAAACTAATTAATGATATATTTTAATGTGGTTTAGCTAAAGTAAACATTAATGTTTTCTGGATTTATTAACCACAGAAGGGCCAACATAATGCCCCTTTTATAATGCACATCTGTTTTATATTTGTTCTGCCTCTTCATTTAAAAAAAGTGGGGAAAAAAACAAAAAGTTATATTGAGATAATTATAATAAGATATAAAAAAACACTACGTTGTGAATGTGAAGACAATAAGCTAACCATTCAAAATTATGAAATGGCTGATTATGGAAGAGAATCACAAAAACAGATCAGTAAAATACTGCAGCTTTGCATAGCATTTTTTCAGTAACACAATGTCAAAGCTAGTGCAGGAAACAAAATACCATTCTCCTACAACTGAATGTCAGCTTTCCCCTTAGAACAAGGGCTTTTTAAGATAAATTTATGTATTATATTCAAATAGCATAATTTGGTTTGACAGCCCTACTAAGTATAGTACTTTTATTGTGATTTGGATTGATGTTGCTGACTGTTGATGTCCTGAGTACAACTGTTTAGGATGTACTAGGAGAGAGCCACCTTGTTGTATATCTGCTCAAAATGTTGGCAAAATAGTTACAGTGCTATAAAGTAATGGTTTGTGTTTTAAAAAATACATAAAAAGAAATGTAAAACAGAACAGAAGAGAAAAACAGAATTCTGCTGTCTCTCTGGAGCTGCCTTGAACCTGTACACCTGATGGAGTGGCTCAGCTACTTACCAAGTACCAAGTATCACAAAGTACTTCCTTTTTCACGTTGAAGGTCTCGTTCTTCCTCATTTCCTCACACATGCAACCAAAGCCAGTGAGCCTTTTGCATTGACTCACCTGCAAACTGGACACTCGAATCAGGTATGGCCTGAGAACTCTTTAAAAACCTACTTTGAGCATTAAGTGGTGTAACCAGGGGTACAAGGTTAGAACTCTCCCTAGCAGCTCCTATTGTGTGGGCCTGTGGGCCTTCAATAGCCAATACAGAAGTGAGACTTCCATGGCTGCTTCAAATTTTTCTCTCAGTTCTACTTGAAACGTTATACTCATTTGTAGCTTGGAATTCTTCTGGCCGCTTGTTGGTTTCTGCATGTTCCCAGTGTTTCCTATAAGGAGGAAACTTCATATCCTTGTCCTTAGAGGGAGCAACCTCCTCTTGCTTCCCAACAGTCAGGAGTCTTGTGTCCTTTTGCCGGCCCTCTTCAAAACCTCTCTGACACTAAGTAGAGGATTAGGCGTCCTTGGCACCTGCTAATTCTCGTTCCATGTAGTATGTAGGGGAATGTTATGTGTCGAGGGGAAGTGATGTTGGGGTAGTATGGGTTTCTCTACCTGTTGCACTTGTAGTGCACTAGATATGGAAGAATATATCAGCATATACTTTTTTGTTTTCTATTTCTCTTCTGTAAATTTTTCATGTGTAGGTCCATTCCTCTGGTAAAGTTTAATTTATAGGTCATTTCGTCTACTAGGTCCGTTCCTCTGATAAAGTTTCATGTATAGCTTATTTCGTCTAATGTATACCACAGTGGTACCTTTGCCAAAGAAACCTTTAGACACTGGGCAATTTCGTACATAATGAAACATAATGACAATACAGTATCAGTGGTTATGAAAATGAGTTGCTACATATATAAAAATAAAAGTTTTGATTCTTCCTGTGTTGCAAGGTTGCTGAAAATCAGGCCATTTACAAGTACTTTCTATTTGTATAGATAAATAGAACTTTATTTGTTCCCAGGTGGAAATTTGGCTTTTACTGAAGCTCTTTAAATAACTAAATAGAAAGATACCTACATACATACATACACACACACACACTGACTATAGTCTGAACACACACACCAAAAGAAACAAACAGTTGTGACATTGCAGTCACAGTGAGGCATATTGCTGTTGGTATAAAGGAACCCCAGTAGCGTTTCTTGACACACTTCTGCTGAATAAATCATCAGTTAAAAGTACTCAGTGTTAGTGTGTCAGAGAGAGGATGTGAAGCATTGTTTGTAATGGCACTCAGTCTTGTTTTCATTTTCTCTTTTGCTACTACCTCCTGGGGGTCCAGAGCACATCTCATATCTGGGCCTGCCTTTTTAATTAGCCTGTTGATTCAGTAAGCCTCTGTTGAAGTGATGTTACCAGCCTAACACACCACGGTGTAGAACATTGCAGTGGCAATCACAGCGATGTAGAAGATGTGAAGGATGTCACTACTCACGTTGAAAGACAGAGTTTCCCTAGGAAAAATCCTGTTCTTTTTTATATAGTTCCTGTTTATTCCAAGGCCAGTCCAACCTGTCATTGATGTGGACCTCCAAGTACTAGTAGGAATGCACTACCTCTACATCCACTCCTTGAATAGTGAATGGATATAGAGGCTCTTTAGTGCAGCAAAAGTCAATGCTGATGTTAATTTGGAGGCAACTGTTTCTGCACCAAGAAAAAATGTTCTCCACCTGACTCCTATACTCTGTCTCACCCCTCCCTCCCCATCAATACACCCCAGAAATGCAGAGTCATCTGAGAATGTCTACAAGTAATATGACCTGGTGTTATAGTCGGAGGTGTGCAGAGTGAAAAGAAAAGGAGACAGGTCTGTTATTTGTGGTACTCCAGTGTTGCTCACACTCATATCAGGGGAAAAAAAGTCCTTGACTGCTCGACATATACATTGTGGTTGTGCAAGGAATAACAAGTCAGCAACCCAACCGTCTACATTTAATTAAGTTGGTCTTTAACGTAAACAAACAGGCACTCTGTGGCACATGATAAAGATAAAAAAGAACAGCAGCTTTTTTAGGGCTTAAGTGAAACATTTTCTAAAAATGGGTCAAAGTGATGGAGCTCCAACCCATGGGATGCTCATAACAAATAATGACACCTTCTTCCAGCAGGCTCGAGATTTATAGGCCAGGGGCTTGAAGGAATGAAATCAGTTGCCTAACTGGGGCTGTTCTTGGCACTGTGGCGGGGAAGGAAGAGGATATAATTAGTGCCAGCACCCCTCTCGTTTCGGGGTTGTATTACATACCTCAGATGAGCCCAGAAGGTGCTCCTCTAACGAGCATGTGTGACAACATGTATCTTTAAATTCTCAAAATGAAAGAGTGATTGTTTTAATTATTTTAATTATAATTATCCTTTTTTCCCTGCTTTTAATTTTAATTTGGAACTTATTTTTTTAATGAATTACCCTGTAGGTATTATTGAACCTCCAGCAGCAATTCAGGGTAATAGCAACAGAAGATCGATCAGTACCCTCAGACCATGCGCTAAGGATGCATACATGCTTTTCCAGGTAAAATCTTTATTCAAGGAAATTTTAAGATATAGAAATATTCTGTGTGTGTGTATATGCTGTAAATGTTTATAATAATTACACTGACAAAAGTAAGTATCCTACATTGAACTCTTAACATTAAATACTTGCTTATAGGATATAAGCAGATTTGCTGTTTTCTAAATGAAAATGTATAATTTAACATTAAAAATGTAAATTGTACCATTTTTTTAAAACTTGATAAAATGCAGTAAGGTTGATATAATGAAATTGTTTATTCATTTGTATTTAATTGGTATTCTTTTCTGTGTAAAAAAAAAAAAAGGTAATTTCATTTCACTTGTGTGAATTTGTTTGTTTTGTTTGATCAGATTTGTTTCTTCTTTTTTCTGGAAAATCTGCATACACATAGCTTCAGAGGTTGCTTTCTAAAAACATGTTAAATCTGAAGGCTATCAACACCTTTAACTACATATACTTAATTTATCTTCCCCTTGTTTCAACAGTGAGTTTACCTTATGTGTTTTACTTTGTTAAGATATATGGTGAAAGCAGTAATATGCTATGTATGGAAACAGAGTGGATTGTTCTCCAGAACCTAGCAGATGTGAAAAAAATCTTTTATGTTCCAACAGTTCGAATACCAAGGGTGGTTGTTTGAAGAATTGAGTGGGTTAACACTTACTAAATAGAAGATGAAATTTGATCAAAATCATAGCTATAATAAAACAGAAAACTGCTTACCTTTAAAATTTCTTTGGCAATTAAGATGTATACGTTTTAATAAACAATTAAGAATTAATCACAATGTAAGACATTTTTTAAAAGCCACTGTCATCTTTTTCCCCATAATATGCCCTCACAACATGAAATTAAGATTTCCCTTGCAAGGTTTAATTCGTATCCTCTTATTGTTTCCCCCGCACATACCATAAAGTGCAGCGCAGACAGAATTTTTTGATATTACTGGCAATCATATTTTCTTAGGCATGAAGATGCTTAATTGGATCTTAGATGAATAAAATCTTAAAAACAGTACACAGTTCAAGTCACTTGATTACCTACAATATTGTTCTTGCAAAATTCAGTTAAAGCAGACTTTTTTCACTAGAGGAATTGCAATATTTTTGTTCCTTTCTACAAAATTGTATTTGAAAGTCTTAGGAAAAATTCACATGAGATTAAAAAAGAGGCTTTTAGAAACTATCCATCCAGTTAGCACATGTTCTGTGTGCTTGCACTAGGTCTTTTTTTCTGGTCTTTTCCGGAGTTTCCTCTGATTATGTAATTATGTGCTTTTTGAATATTTGTGCTGATAAAAATAAGTGAGGTTTATGTTAAGCTGAGCTCTCTGTAATCAGACCTGGCTTTGTTCATTTAACTGTTTCAGGTTATGCCTTTAATTAGTTTTAATTAGTTATGCGTGTTAGATAGGGGTCAATTACTTTTTCACACTCTGCTAGTTAATGTTGAATAACATGTTTCATTAAATAAAAAACAAAAGTAAAAACAAAAAGTGTGTCATAATGGATGAAGCAAAGGCACAGAACAAGGTGATGGTCAGGACGGTCCAGTCTCCTGCCCTTTCACGTATACCCCAAACCTCTACCAGACGCTTTAATTGATACCAACAAAAAGACAAGAATATCTATATTTGAATAGGCAGCTAACCTCAAGAAACATTATTTAAGGTTAGGGTAATATAGAATCGGAATTTACAAAACTGAAAAGGTGCAGTTGGTCTATTTTTGGGACAGAAAATAAATGTTTATAAAATCTTCTTTACAAGTTTGTACATTTAGATACCTTTTGTGTTTTTATGTTACTGTATATGGTACACTGCACATATTTCACATTTTCATGTTGCACATGGTTTTTGCTCCTTTGCGTGTGCATACACAAGACTAGTATACAGTAAATTAGTTGTCTGTACTAGTTGTGGACGCTAGGGGCGCTGTTGCCCCGTGAAACCCCACAGACAGAATTCCAGGACACACTTGTAAAAGTACCAAGAAGAATTTTTTAATTATTTTCTTCAAATAAAGTGCACAAAGCACCACACACTCCACAGTTCTATACATCAATACAATAAATCGATAACTATACAACAATCCTCCACTCCCAGCAGCTTCGTCACACTCCCTCCCAACTCCACCTCAGCTTGCTGGGTCTGCACCAGTCCTTTAAATAGTCCTTGACCTGGAAGTGCGCCTGTCCGTCTGTACAAGTGATTCAAAAGCACTTTCGGGTCGGATAAAGACTTATATTTTTCTTTAGCCCGGAAGTACTTCTGTTCTTCCGTCCCTGTGACTTGGGAATACTTCCGGGCTACAGGGAAAATAAAAATCCCCGCGTCTCCCTGCAGCGTCACACGATGGCCCCCACGGTACCCAGCAGGGCTGTGAAGCCAAACTCCATCTCCCATTGTGCCTTGCAGGAATCCGGGGCACCTCCATGCTGCAGGGAAGATGCCATCTAGCAGCCTGGATGTGCCGGCCGTCCATCACATAGTACAAGAAACAAGACTCCTCCTCAAATAAGCAAACAGCCTTTGTATCACACAGTGCATAGCATTATTATTAAAGTCGTTGTCACGTATAGTTCAATGCAAAAGTCCGGATAGCTCTAGCGAAATGGCATATTTTGTTGTTAAGAAGTCTGGAATACAGGTTAAGCCAAAATATTCTAGCATTTAAAGTCAACATCAGATCACTTTCTTTTCCCATTTGATCTTCTCAAGTGTGTTTGCAACAGAAAAGTTTTTACTCATTGATTCGGCTAAAATAGGACCTTTAACCAAAAAAATGAAACGTAGTTATTTGCATCCTTTAAACTGAAATAGAAGTAATTTTCACTCAATCACCAATTTGTTTTTAATCTGTATAACAAGGGGGCTCCGCCCCCTGCTCGCTTCGCTCGCCTACCCCCGGTGTTGGGTAACCCGAAATACATTGATGAATGTATGAGATATGTTTGTAGCTCCGTTAATTGAGCTGTTTGGTTTTGGAGCCGAGACAGTTTTGCTTCCGCGGTTTCAGACGCGCATTGTAGGCGCTGGCGTCTATTGTTTTTGTCCATGCGGGCTCGTGCTTGTAGCTCCATTAGTGGAGCTGTATAGTTTTGGAGTCGTGATCGTGACTCCATTAGTTCTCTGTTGTTTACCGTTAGTAATATGAATAATTGCACTTACTGTTAATACGGAGCGGTTTCTGTGGTTGTACTGTTAATAATGCATCACTGTAATGTGATTCACTTATGCTGTATAGTTTGGACATGTGAGGATGACGTACGTTCAATACGGAGCGTTCGTTTATTCTTATTACAGTTTGGACGTGTGAGGATGACGAACGTTTAAAACGGAGCGTTCGTTTATTCTTATTACGCGTTGTAGGCGCCTTCGGCTTTCGTATTAACTCGCGCCTTCCGTACTATTATGCTGTGTATGGTGGACCTTTGTGGACTCCGTACTTTTTCCCGTTTCATTCTGGGGTGGGGGGCTGAATCCTCTTTTTTGTGTGGCTGTGTCGTTACCTATGGGCACGTTGCCTCATTTCTTATTTACGTTAGTTGAGCTCCTTTGTTTTTGAGCCGTGACGCATTGTAGGCACTTATTTACGTTAGTTGAGCTAATATTATACCTCCGGTGCCGTGTGTGTTTCATGTGGTAGTCGTTGTAGGCGCATGCGCCCTCCGTACTATCTCGGGTTTGACTATGCTGTGTTTTGTGGATGTTTGGGGACGCCGTACTCTCTCCGGTTTGATTGTGGGGTGGGACGCCGAAGCCTGTTGTGTTTGTTTTGTCTGTGAGTACTCATATTATTGTATCACTGTAATGTGATTCACATATGCTGTGGAGTCTGTATCTCTGGGGCTTCTGTACCATCTCAGGGGTCTGCCTGCGGTGTGTTAGACGCACGTTGTAGGCGCCCGCACCTTCCGTACTATGTCGGGTTTGACTATGCTGTGTAGTGTGGACGGTTAGGGTTCCGTATTGTCTGTGCTCGTTGCTTTATTTCGTATTTCCGTTCGTTCAGCTGTCGGCGCCTGCGCACTATGTCTCCTGCGTCCATGGGCATGCCATGTACCTGCGTCCATATCCGGTTTATTCTCGGTTAGTAATATGGATGTTGACACACTTGCCAACTTAAAATGAAACCATATTTATGCTTGATTTAGAGGTTGAAGTAACAGTTGGGAGTTGTTTTTCAGCAGCTTCAGTTAATGATGGTATGGAATATATAGTGCTTTCTTTCGCTGGTATCCAGAAGGCTTCCGGTTTGAATCCCTGTCACTGCCAAAAGAGAGCCTACCCTGCTTGGCCCTTGAGCAAGACCCTTAACCTGCAATTTCTGCAGGGGTGCTGTACAATGGCTGACCCTGCACTCTGACCCCAAGGGGTATGCGAAAACTAACAAATTCCTAATACAAGAAATTCTATAACACGAAATAAAGGAAAAAAAAATATACATTGTAAAAACTAGACCAACGTGGTATTGTTCAATTATCAAGTGAAATATTACTTTTGATTTTTTCTTTTTAGGATCTTTGTCAGCTTGTTAATGCAGATGCACCTTATTGGTTAGTTGGCATGACTGAAATGACACGAACGTTTGGCCTTGAATTGCTAGAATCAGTTCTGAATGATTTTCCACAAGTCTTTCTACAAGTAAGTCTTTAATAATATTATTAGCCTTTATCTATTATGTGTAAATTCATAGATTTTATATTTACTACATTGTTAGTACAATTTTTGTGAAAAAGTCAAATTCAGCTTTTACATTTATATAAATTTTGTATATAATGTAATAGTGTTCATTATGTTTCATACTATTGCAAAGCTGATCATGTGGCATCATGTGGAGAGCCTCCTAAGGTTAATTGTTTCTTTCTTTTCTCGCCTCTGCAAAGCATCAGGAGTTCAGTTTCCTTCTGAAGGAGAGGGTTTGCCCACTGGTCATTAAACTATTCTCTCCAAACATCAAATTCAGACAAGGCAATAATGCTACTTCATCTCCAGCGCCAGTAGAAAAACCTTATTTTCCCATTTGTATGCGTTTGCTTCGAGTGGTGTCTGTTCTAATCAAGCACTTCTATAGTCTCCTGGTGAGTATACAAGGAAACATTTACTATCACCACTAGTTATATTTCAAACACAGGTTATATCTTGAGAGTTATTTCTATGCTCAGGCACTTGGGAATTATTTCTTGTTCTTTTATCTGTTTTCTTTAAGATCTTCAATCTTGCCTAACTCTTTTACATTTTAATGGAATTTTTATATATTGATGAAACCATGATAATGAAACAGCACAGCTATAATCCGTGAAACTTCTTTGACAATCTGCTGCAATGGAATTTTAAATCTCTTAAGTAAATCACCTTTATTCCTCTACAGTACATATCCTTTTTATGCTTTAGACTTCATATGTTATTACAATTATTATTTACTTTATGCAGTATTGTTCTTTGCATACATTAAAGTATATGTCAGTGTTTTTCTTCTATGTTAAGTCCAACTTGCCTTAGTGTCTTGACAGAGATAAATGTATTTTTTGATAAGTAATTATATTTTTTAAGAAGAGTAAAGTAATATGTGGAATTCAGTTCTTCTCTACAGCAGCAGGGTTTTTTTTTAGTTTCAGTCCTGTGGTCCCTGTGACTGACGGTTTTTCATCCCAACCAATTTTTTCTTTTTAGTGGTATCATCCACTTATTAAGCAAGCTATTATTTCCCTGTTTCTATGTTTCCTTCTGTCAATCTAGAAATCTCATCATGGTTATGCTATATCAATACTGGACTAAGGAAGCATTTATGTGTGTTAGACAGGGAAGAATTCCTTTTTGTCATACTGTTTATTTATTTTTTTCTTTTTTAATTGTTAATGTTATTTAAGCAAGTTTTGTGAATATGTACACAAGTAGATAACTTTGAATCAGTTGCTGCCCTTTATATTCAGTGTCATTTGCACCTGTGTCCACACCATGAAAAGTAAATAAAAAAAGGAACAAAGCATAGTTAAGTATTTAAAGCTACAAAAAAAATCTAATTTCTTATACTGTAAATGTAAATTTTGATACTGCTGCATTTTCTTGGAATACAAAATAAGAAAATGAATCAAGGCCAACTAATTAGAGAAAGAGATCAAGTAAAGTTAAGCATGGCTCACTGTTTGTGAAGTTGTCTGGGACAAAAAACTGTAGCCATAAGGGGTGCAAGGCTTGACTTTGAAACCCCAGCTGTTGAGCAGAAAAATTGTTTTTGTTTTTACTTGTTACTGGTCGCTTTAGTGTTAATTTATGTTTACATCTGTGTTTCTAGGTTGCTATATATATTTTTAAATTTTCAGAAAGTTTGTTTTACTGTTTAGAATACATCTGTGTTTCTAGGTTGCTATATATATTTTTAAATTTTCAGAAAGTTTGTTTTACTGTTTAGACTTATGGGGGCACCTGTTCTGGCATCACTGAGCAAGCACAGGGCGATAACCAATCCTGGATGAGAGTGTAGGCTATACTTGTGCTTGTTTAATGACGCCCATGTAATATACAAATTACACAGATTGGCCTACTTTGTACAAGCATGTTTGTGCTCTATTTTTAGTAGCTACAAGTGTAGGCAACTGGTATAGTCTCTTCTCTTCCATTGTTTTCTCTGTATAATTTTTGGTAGGATATCCAGAGACAATTTCCATTCATCATCAATGAATTTATACTAAATAATGCATAATACACCATGATTACATGTATGTAGCATATAATACAGCGTCTATAGTTTTCTGTCGTACAGAACCTGTAGTAATCAATTAGGTGAAAACTTCAGTGACAACTTTAATATTTTGCTGAAAGAATCGGTGGTTTTTGCCTGATCGAAAAAGATAGCAATTAACTCTGTGCCAAAGAAAACAAAATTGCACTGTCTAAATGACTACAGACTGGTGGCACTCATCACATTTTGTGACAAAGTGCTTTGAGAGACCAGTGCTGGGACATATTCAGAATAATTCAGGTAGTCATAGTAAATTCCAGTTTGCATAATGTCACAACTGAACGACACAGGATGCCACATCACCTGCACTTCATATAATCTGGGATAATTAAAAACTGTTATGCTAGAGACTTGTTTATAGACTGCCGCTCAGTATTTTAACACTTTTACTGTCAAGGCTGATCACCAAAGTCCTCAGTTTAGAACTTAGCGCCTGTCTCTACAAATTAGTGTTTGATTCCTAACAAGCAGTATCACCGACTCCATGCTGACCTTCAGCCCAAGGCATTCAACAAGGTTTGTGCTAAGCCCCTCTTTTTTTTACTCCTTCTTCGCTGACTGTATGATCAGACATAGCTCCAACTCCATCATTAAATTTTCTAATGACACCACAGAAACAGAGCCGATTATCAATAATTGCATGGCTTACAGAGAAGGTTTGCTTGCAGACATAGTGGTGCCAGGACAGCAGTCTCACCCTTAATGTCAGTAAAACCAATAAGCTGGTCGTAGACCAGGAAGCAAAAAGCAAACCACACCCATCTAAATCTGATCAAATCCGTGGAGAGGATCAGCAGTATTTCATTTCTTGGAGTGAGTATCACTGGTAAACAGAAGTTGGGTACAACACATTTCACTTACTGTCAAGAACTCTTACCAGTGCCTCTACTCTCTCAGATGTCTGAGGAAAGTGAAGATTTCTCTATTAGTATCGCCCATCTGCATTCTGATGAGGGCATGTATAAGACATGCTTCCTTAGAAAAGCAAACAGTATTTTTAAATACCACTGCCATTCTCCACATTTGGCTTTTCTCGGTCCTTGCTTGTGGAAAATGGTATAGGAGGACTGGCACTCAGGGACAGTTTCAGTCCACAGACCATAAGGCTACTGCACAGCCAATCAAAATAACAAATATTACAAAATATTGAAATGTGTGGTTCAAATCCATTGAATGTCCAGAAATAGTGCAAAGATAAGTGATATATTTTATTGAACTATTTGAAATAAAAAAAAACTTTAAAAATGGGGATGTTGTAAATTCTTGTACCAGTAGTGTATACAGTTTATAACACAAATACTAGAAAATATATATTTTTTGGACTTGACATCTGTAGGTAGTGTTATTTTGATCAGTCTGGAGTACTGTTGCCTGGATTTTGTCCAAGAAAGCTTTTTTGACCCCACTGTATGTATGCTACAAGAAGAGTAAGACCTGTAGTGCAAAGTGTATGCCTTTCCACTTTCTTTTCTGCTTCATACAGTATAAATCAGTCTGCAAGCACTACCCACCTTGTTAGCTGAAGCTTAGAGATTAGCAAGCATCGCTGCACACTTCTACTTTTGAGGGGTATAGTGCAAGGCTACATCTGACCTCTACAAAGCAGCCCATATTTTAAAAGTGGAGACCTTCCCTTTCTCAATTAATAGATGGCTGTCTGTTTTATTGATGTCCAGCAAAACTAATTCGCCACGGTGTTCAGTATATGGTATTGTAACACACATGCGCCTTAGGATTACCTTCTTAGCTTTACCACTGTGGAACACATAGCTCTGGGAGGATGCCCAGTGAGGGTGTCAAATCCCACCCATGGTTCTCAGAACTGGACCTGCTTGGCTGTGTAAAAATTGACATCTCCATAAAGTGGTGTCACATTTGTGACTCAGATTCCTAAAATCGACAGAGCTCCTGTAAAGAACCTGTTGGTGACACACTCCATCCAGAGAATCTTTTTTTTTTTCTGGTCTGGTTTCTGTTCAGCCATCTTTTATGTTGTGCTGCAGTGCATCCTTTTGCTTTCTGTTGATTATTCATTAAATGGGTTGACCCAGTTGGTGCCCAATAATTCTTGCTCCATCCTCGTGGTCACTCCCCTCAATATTTCATGCAAACAAGACTAAATTAGGCAAGAATCTGAACATTTTGCAATATTGCCTACCAGCACCTGGAGTAAACCTACACTTATTGGAAAGATTCATTACTTTATATTTTATAGTTGATTGTTCAAACTGTAATAAAACATTCTGATATATTCAAAATTTGTTTGTGAGTGTGACAGCAGTGAAAGAATGTACTGTAATTACAAGTCCGTATGGTAAAGAAGTGTTGACATCTTAGAAAGTAACACAATATAGATTGTTATAGAATTTACAGATTTGATTGAAAAAACAATTTGCATACATTCAACTAAAGAGATATATTATGTTAGCCGCTGAATGGAAAATAATAAAGTAGTAATAGGGGTAAGGATGCGCTGTTATTCATTTTTGTTGTATCTGTTTTCTTCCAGAAAGTGTTCTTTTTTTGTTTGTTTTTTTGTGATCAAAAGTTTATTAAAGATTCAAATGCAAGTACCATATTTAGATCCAGTGCAAAGACAAACATTTTTGGCAATAATTAAAACAAACACCTGCCCAACAGCACACACCCCAAACCCCACATCCAGCCCTGTAAGGAAAAAGAGAAGGGGAAAAAAACAAAGGGCTGAAAACTACCTGGTTCACCCAGAGAACAGAAAACCATACATACGCAGGCTGTGTGAGAGAGAAGGAAGAGAAAAATAAAGCAGTCAAATATCAAGTGTAAAATCTGTGCCTCCTGCCATCCATTCACTGACTTCAGTCTTATGATATTGGAGCCAGGTGATCTGTAGATCTGTGCTGCAGTAAGTTTACTAAAAGCAAATTATTAAAAGAAGATTTCCATGAAGTAAAAGAAAGAGTTAGGGGATTTCCAGCAAGAGGCTAATTTAGATTTTGCAGCGATTGTACCTAAACAGAATAACCTCTGTTGGGTAACAGAGAAAGGTACAGAAGACAGGTGTTACGGAAGGAATATTTGAAGCACTAAAAGTGTATTCGTAAAAAGAATGGAGTTCCACTAATAATGTTGCTTAAAGCTATGTCCTCAGCAGCTCATTAACTGAGTATATTCATTTTCACATGCTGTTAGTGAAATTTTGGCTCAAATTCTGAGTAGCTTTATGCTTTATACTATTTTGCCTTCTATCTTGCTCTAAAGTGATTGAGTCTGCTAGTTTTTGGTTTGCCTAAAAGTAATGTTTTTTTTTTTCTTTCATCTTTTCCAGGTCACAGAATGTGAGATTTTTCTTTCGTTATTGGTTAAATTTCTGGATGGTGATAAACCTCAATGGCTGAGGGCTGTAGCAGTGGAATCTATACATCGGCTCTGTGTTCAGCCACATTTGCTTAGGTACTAGATTACTTAAAATATAGTAAATAATCACTTTACAAGTACATAACTTCATAAATTTAGGTATCTGTATTTTTTTTTCTTTTGCACCACTATTACAATGCTGATTTTTGCCAAGTTAATTTTCACCTTTTGCACTTATGTATGAACATGAACCTCATTATTAATGCTTGAGAACTCATTTTAAGCTTTGGCAAAATATCCTTTTCTGAAGGTAAACATTTAGTAAATTTGTTCCAGATATCACTTCAAATGAAAGATGTAAATGTAATTCCTGTCCAGAATTAGATCCAGTAGAAGTGAAACCTAGTAATTACAGCCTTTATTCTGTTCATCTAAATAAACAGAAATCAGTGGTATGTACAGTCAGGAATAAGCTACAAGACTACTTAGACAATGTAGTAAATGCCACCCATTATATATCTAGAAGAGATATATTCTGCCAAGCATATACCATTTAAATCTTTTTTGTTTTTGAAGTGACAACTAAAGCAGACAAAAACAAAATGTAAACTATGCTTAACATTCAAATTGCCTATGATAAAGCTGCATGGTTTGGTGGCAACTGGGCAACAGTGAACTCGGCGAAAAGACAACTCAGCGAAGAAACAACTTGGCAAAATACAACTCGGCGACATCCTTTACCAGTTAGATAATAGTTAGGTTCAAAGAGATTTTTTTAATTATATTTAAATGACAACGTGATTTAAAATGTTGAAAATAAATTTATATAATTGACGAACAAACTTTATTCTGCCAATGGAACAAATTCTATCTTACATTATCTTCTGCAACCAAAATTGCTAATCCTTTATATAAATTGTATTGATTGTAATCGTATGATAACGTTATTTAGAATACAAAAGGTGACCTGAGAGTACGGCTTAAGGAATATCTTTACTCTCAACGCATTGGGACTCTCGTAAAGCAGGTGATTCTGTGGATTTTCCGGCGCCCTTAAATATTTAAATATCATTAAAAAATCTCTTTGAACCTAACTATTACCTAACTGGTAAAGGATGTCGGCGAGTTATCTTTTTCCCCCAGTTGTCTTTTCGCCCAGCTGTCTGTCGTCCAGTTGCCTTTTCGCCGGTTTGTCTGTCACCCAGTTGCACCTGAATGGAGTTGCACACCAAAAACGAATTCTGAAGCTAAAAGCCACTGGCCTAACAAATAATTTAAAAACATGTTTGCAGCTTGGTAAAAGACAGCTAGCAAATAATTGCAAGTGCTCCATATTAAGTTATGTAATCAATAAAATCATTCAAGAATCTGTTCTAATGCAGCAAACATTTTAGAACTTAACATCAATGATACCAACTTTCATAGAGTGACTCAACTTGAAGCATTTGCAGATGACATATAGATAGATTGGAGTGATGCTATATTCACTAGAAGAACCAGAACCAATTTAGAAAGGCCAGTCTTCAAATGTGGACATCCTAAAGTGTCACTGAATTGCAACTAATTTATGCTCAAAATGTAACAATCTTTTTTTCATCAGAGTGATTAGTGTTAATTATGTAATATTTATGATTGAATTTTTTCTGTTTATAATTATCTCTTTGTTAGGTCATTCTGTCAGTCTTATGACATGAAACAACATTCAACCAAGGTTTTTAGAGATATTGTCAACGCCTTAGGATCTTTCATACAGTCACTGTTCATTGTCCCTAATGCTGGAAATTCAACATCTGTAAATACTCCTACAGGTTTGTGCTTTTCTATGCTGTAACCCTTTATTACCACACTAATGTATATGATATTGTTTATCTAGTATAACTACAAAAACAATAGAACCCTACATTTAAAATTTTTTTTTTCATCCATTATGTGGTGGATTTACTGTTATGTGCAGATTCATTATCATTTTGCAAAACCCTCTTTCTTTTGAGCCTAAATCTTCTGACAGATGATTTCACATTATTTTCAAGTATCCTTGGTAGAAGGAACAATTCATAATGAATTCTGTGATGGTCAGCTACCCAGGCTCTGATGCAGCAAAGCAGCCCCAAACCATAACATTTTCACAACCATGTATTACAGTTGGTAACAGGTTCTTCTAGTCAAATTCTATCTTTTGGTTTTCACCAAATGTATCTTCTGGTGCTGTGACTAAGTACCATAACTGTATGTCTACCTTATCTGTGCTTAGCGCATTATTCCAGAAGTCCTGGTTTTTGCCTAGGTGTTCACGGGAAAACTTTAGTCTTGCCCTGTTGGTCTATCTGAGAAGCATTGATTTCATCCTGGCACACCTTCGATGTAGATCTAATTTGTGCATCCTCTTTCTGATGGTTGACCCATGCACTATGATATCAACAGTGGGTAGAGCTACTTTTGTGTAAGTCATGTGATTAAATTCTGGCACTCTTAGAGACTTCCGTTCAGCATCTTGCATTTCACTTTTGGACTGAACTTGCTGGGGCAGCCTAGCCTGGACAAATTGGCCATTGTTTAAAACCTTGTTCCTGATCTTTAGGGCAGTGGAATGGTTGTTTTAAAATATTTTTTAAATCCCTTCCCAGACTTAAAGGCATCTATACCTTATTTCTGAAGACCTCAGTCTGCTCTTCAATCTAGGCACGGTGATATCTCATGCTTTAACAGCACTGAGCAAACCAAACTAAATGTCTTAAGACAGATTCCTCCAAGATCCTCTCTGATGATGTTCTAATTGTTTGCACCTGATTCTAATTTAAGCTGTTTAAGGGAGTGATAAATATGGTCATGTATTTATTTTTGCCACATGTAAAATTTGTACTTATAGTATTTTTATTTAAATTATAAACTGAACTACAAACTGTAAATGTGTGCGTGATTGTTATAATCACATTTACCTACAGATACTGTTTAAATGAAGATAAAATCTTAATATGTCCACATTTGTTGAAAAGGGGAAAAAACATTTCATGGGATGTACTTACTTTTTCTTATAATACGCCTTGTGATATCAGTCATCATTTCTATTTCAGATTTGTCTTTTTATTCAAAATTCTTCAGAATGTTATTTCTAATATAAATAATGAATTATTAATTTCTGGAGCCTTCAAGGTACATTTAGCCAGTAAAGTAGTTCTCCTTTACCTCATGAACCCACTGCACTTGTTCTGATCATATTATTCTACTGTGTTAGTTTTGTTCTACAGTGCACAAACTTTGCCCAGTTACAATATGGCACAGGTGGTATTTGTATACAGTATGTAAGTATGCCATACTGTCTCGTGAAGTATAACTTTATTTATTTTGTTTTTTTGTTCAAGCTTTATAAAGTTCTGTAAAAAATCTAAGGAATTATAATGACTTGCTCACTGTGAATCAGTACAGCATTTTGATACAAATCATAACAAAGTACTTATTCAAGAAAGGATATGTTTCATTTTGTGCTGTGCTGTTCTGTTGATGTTCTGTTAAGATACAGGACCAATGTTAATATTCACTGGCAATAACGTTTCTTGTCTAAAATCCAAACAACTTCACATTTTCCATCAGAGCCCTGTTTGTTCTTTTAGCTGAAATTCATATTTAATTATACTTAAACTGTAACTACTCTGTCTGTACTAAGTACTCTACTGTATATGATTTGCCTATGAAAGAAGTTGCATTTTCATTATTGCTATTACTAAAATCTGTTTGCCCTCTATTTCTGTAATTTCTTATTCACTTTTTCAACAGTTTGGTTTTATTAAAGAGTAAACACAGGACCAAGTGATAATGAATACCCAAAAGGGTCATCAAACTCAGTATAATATTCCATTTCCCAATGCATGTTGAGCACCTAAGCACCTAATGTCTAAGCATACTAAGATGCATTAAGCTCTTATATTAAACAGTTTAAACAGTGGAGAAAGAAAAAATAATTATTGTGTTAAAATAAACTGACACCCATGCAGTCAGCAGTACTCTTAAGACAGGTACCAGCCTTAAACAAAATTCCAGTCTTTCATCAATCATTGAGGTGAGCACTCAGACTACTATGATAAAGAGAAGGTGCCTAACCTGACAGCCTATGATTTGAATATAAAAGGAAAATTAAGTTTAGAGGAAACCCATACAGACACATGGAGAACATGCAGGCTTTGCTCAAAATTGAACTAGTGCTTAAATGTTGTGAGGCAAATTCACTTTTTACTCTGCCATCGTTCTACCATATCACCATGCTATCTTTACAGAGTATCTTTTAGAAAGCATTGTATTTTAGAAACATTGACCATAGTTGTTTATATTCAGACCTTCTGGAGATATGCACAGAAAGAACCTGCTTGAACCCCCCCAGAGTGAAATGCAAGAGCAATGTATATAATTATTCTTGTCACTACACAAAAGCATAATTACTGTTTGAGATGTTTGCTGTTTCTTTCTTTTTTCTGTTCCTAGGCAGATTTTTAAAGTGTATTCAATTTGTAATAGTCATGCTCAGCCGTAAATGGCAGTTACTTGATCCTGCTCAGGATTGTTTTATTTTAACATCTGTTTTCTCAAAAGCCCTAGCAGAAAAGTAAATGGAGATCCTTTGGCCTGTTTTTACTTTGTTGTCAGAAATTGATGTTTGCATCTGTTTTACTATTATTTTCCCATGGGATCCTATTTGAACATTTGAACTTTTTGGTTGTGCTTTGCTTGTACCAAAATTGCCTTTGTCTATATGGCTTTACACTTCCCATGTTTTTCTGTTGATGGCTTCTCTAGAAACAGCCTCAGCCTGGCAGATTACATTTCCTGTCTCTTGCAGCAGCCTGCTGAGCTTTCATACATTCACAGGATATCTAAAATATTAAGACTCCTCAGCTTGTTGCGGGTGTTTTTCCAGAGTCTTCCTACCATGAGCCATGCTTCATGCACTTCCTGTGGTAAGATTTCAGGAAACATCTTCGCAATGATATTCAAACTGCCTCATCTTGATCTGGTGGAGAAGTGTGCCAGCCTGTTGAGAGTTATTTAAGTGTATACTGAAGCTCACAGACAGATTAAGTTCAAGATATTATCATCCCCAAACTGCAGAAATATAGCCCTCAAGATCGCATATTTGCTCTTTGATGTTCTGTTCAGGATGTAGTGTACAATTTTCAGAGTCATACTGCCACTTTAATTACATAATCTTGTAAAAGTAAACACACATTTTGATCTTTATATACAGACATTGTTTCAATGGCCTCTGAATCACTATCCCCTATACAGTATGCTATAACGAAATATATTATTATAAAATTTATTGATGCCCTTAAAATGATTGTTGACAGAGATGGCAAATTTCCACAAGCCATCAAATATTTGGTGAAGAACAGATTGTTTTTTCATTGCTTACTAAGTCTTGTATTCAACATTTATCCGCAGACTAGAAATCAAACACAGATTTTCTTGAGGTATCGTCTCCACATTCCGTATAGTTTTAATAGTGGTGTGTTTTAAGAAATACCCTGGGGATATTCTATTCTTCAACATTTCCAGATGAATGTCATTCATCCATTGTAGCCTCTGAACAGCAGAAATTAACCCAGTTCAACAAGATACTACTGGTTTAAGTTACTTCAGTGAGAACTGCCCAGAAGATTTATGAACTCTCAACGATATACTGTACATATTTCAAGGTCTTTGTTTCAACATTGTGGCTGAGAATAGCCTTGGAAATATCTAACAGCAGTTTTTCCATCTTTGAATTGTTTATCAGAGTCTCTTTAAGGCTTTCTGAATGTCTTTCTCCATTAATTATGAAATAAATTCCACAAATTAGCTTTTGGCTACCGTCATAGCTTATGTGTTTTATACTGGTACTTCATGCTTAAATTTGGGAAACTTTGCTACCTTTGCATGGTCTGCCTTCTTTTTCAATTAGATGTTATCTTGGACTGGTTGTGACAACAAATGTGCCTTTACATTGCTGCTATGACAAGCGACAACCATTTGGCCAAAACTCCTGTCAGCTTTATTGTATATAAGGTAGTGAACAATGTCCATTTTCCTGCCTTCATTCAAAATGAATGTGCAAGGTATTCCTAGAACACCCATTTGGGTTTTCTACGTCAGTTGTACCAAAATGCTTTTTCCATCTGAACCTTCTCATAAACAAGTAGTGACTACTATTTCTCTCATCAGTCCAATGAGGGGTGGAAACACCTTTTAGTTAGTTTAGGCTGTGCCCTTTTTATTATTTTTACTTCTTTTATGGATAACTTTTTAGAGTGAGAGAATTACAAGTCATTCACACATACAATATTCTGTCTTACTCAAATTAAAACTGACATTCCCTTCCCTATTGTTTGGAGAGCAAGAAATCAGAATGTTTAATATGAAATAAAGATATTAAGACATGTTAAAGGGTAGGAGGCATTCAGCATGTGTAATTAGTTAAGGTAACTTTAAAATAATGTTTGCCGTATTCTAAACTTAATAATTTTATTTTATTTAATAAAATAGGACATTGTATTCTATAAGTAGATTAGGACTCTTCCAACTGAGTAAGATAAAGTGATGTGCCAGCAGTGTAGTGTTAAATACAATATATTATTCATTGAGTTGTGATATCCCATCATGTGTCAACCCATGAAGAACTGCTAAAGTTTTAGAGATTTTTCTGAATCCAAAACTGCATGATAGCTATCTGAAAAATGTATTACAGTAAGGTCTGAGTGTGGGACTTTCCCAAAACATGTTGCCCAGTGAGGCTGGAGCCCATTGACAGCTCTCACAATTAGAGTCTGCACCTTTTCACATTTCTGGTAATCTAAGGCAAGAGAAATGTATGCATTGCACAGTTTCAAGCTGAATTAGAATATACTTCTCGGTAACTGATGAGTGTACTTTTTTTCTGGATTCCATTAATTAACTGAAATTTATAGTTATCCTGTCTCTTACACAGTCTCAAATTATTACATTCTTAGAACCAACTAGTAAAATTACATCTTACAATCTTATCATGGCTAGATAGTGTAATTTCCAGTTTAACTTTCAAAAGATGAAAGCAAAATATTCTGCACAGTTTTTAAGTGCATAAACAACTGCAGTGTTTTCAAATTTCCTCAGAGCAGCTTGAGGTCACATTGAGTCAACCATTTTGTCTACTGATGCAAACTCCAGCTCCACACAACTAAGCTGGGAGTTTGTAAGTATCTCCACATCCACCACAGGCCACTTTCACGGTGGTAACTCCAAAGTAGTACTGAGACCACACCACATAAGAAACATAGTTCCTAAAAAAAGGCTGCATGGAGGGTGAGAATGACTATATCCAGCTAATCCTGCACAAGTTCCATCTCTCTCCCCGAGAGTATAGTGATATTTAATGTTCCAAGTGTCTATATCTATTGCCAAAGTCTACTTCATCCTAATCTGTCCTACTCATGTCAGTCAATCAACTGGCATTTCAGTTGACCCCTGTTATTTTTAACATTGTTGGTGAACCCAAACAAGCTACATACTATAGTTAGCCTGGACACCAGCTGCTCTCTGGTGATCAGACCTCCAGGGATTTGGTCTAGAAGTAGACCTTGTTGTCTACTAAGGTTTTCTTATTATTTTTAAAGTCAATTTTTGTATCTGTCTTTTTATCAGTCTTTCCAGTTTGCTAAAACGTTCTTAACCAGGAGCCCACATTGCCCAAAGGTCCCTGGGCACTTATGAGGAAGGTGCTGTGTAAAATACTTGTATTAAATATTTTAATTTCTGTAAATACAGTATAAATAACGTTTAGCACATTTACATTAAACATTAACATCTTTTCTGTTTACTTATGTAGGTGCTAATAGTTCAAGTGGGCCATCATCAACACAAAGTTTGCCTGGCGTATCTGGTGTAACTGGAGGTGTAACACCACAACCTGCCTTTGAATACAGAGGCACGTGGATTCCAATTATGACTGTGAATGTACAAGGCATTGCAAAGGCTGCTTAGTAAGTAGTACTTTGTTTTTCATTACTTCAATGTTGGAGTAATTATATGGGAAATTAAAGGGTTTGATGTTAATGGAAACATTTTAGTTCATGAAAAATAACGATAATCACATTGCTGTTGCCATTTTTTCGCTGTACTCTTTTCATGGCTCCAGAATGAATACTTCTATTAGCTTTTTCCTTTTTTTTATTAAAACCATTCTTGCAAGGAAACAAACCAGAATAAAGATTTGTTTTACCTAATATATTTGAAATCCATTTCTTTTGTTTGTATGTGTTCTTTAGCATGACATGTAGGCTTATTACGATCATGCTTTTATATAGCACACTAGCTGTGTTACACGGCTTTGCCCAGAAAATTTACTAAGATGGTGCTGATTCATGTGCCCTAGTACTTAAATATTTGGCATGAAATTGCCTTTGATTATTCTTTTTGCACCAGAAGATGTCATTTGAAACACACTACAGTATTATATTTTCTTGTAGCATTGACAAACACTTCTGATTCTGGATGTATACCAAATAATAAACTGTTGATAAGCTCTGGTGAATCTTCAAAAGGTGATAATTTGATGTTTCCACTTTAACAACGCATTTCAGGTGGTTCATAAGTTCATTTCAGTGCCCACCTATGTGGACATTTAACAATTATGAACCATATAATTCCTTTATTTGATCCATAATCAGTGTGTGAATTATAATAAACCCAGCATTGCAATTTTTAAGGCAAGGCAAATATCTTTTTTTTTTTTTTGCATGTCAAACAGAAGTTTCTATGTTCATATAAATATGATTTGAGACATGTTTAGTAACAGCAGCTCAATGGATATCTCTATGTGTTTGCTTGTTTTTAGCAAACCATAACTTTGTTCATTTTAGAATTTTTTGTGCATATTTAATAAGTGCAAGTCTGGTCACTACAGAATATTTTCTGCATATTTAGCAACAGAATGTGTTTATGTAGCAAAAGCAAGTCTGTTCATTTCAGGATTGTTTTGTGTATGTGTAGCAACCGCAGCTCCGTTGCTCTTTGTTTTTTTTGTGCATATTTAGCCACACATTTTTCAAATTTATTTCATCTGATATTGTCTGTATATCTACTACAGTGCTTAAATGTTCCCGTTTTATTAGTATGGTTTTGAGATAATTAGATCACATCAGATAAACAACAGAATGTACTTGATTGCAGTGTTTAATGTAATCAATTTTGTGTTTGTTCAAGATGAATAGTAGTAAAAGGTACATACAAATCAAAACAACCTCTGCATAAAGCTCATGTGAAGCACAATCTTTCAGCTGGCTGACATTTTTCCCCAAATTTAGTAAATAATGCATAATTTCTCTACAACTTAAATACACTTGAAAAATTCGGAAGTGGTAGCATGGGTTGAGGGACTTTTCATATCATTTATATTCATTACAACATCATTGTAATTGTTGCCATTTGTGTTTATAAGAAATCTTGGTAATGCTTCCAATGTTTTATACAAAATGGACCATTTCATACCAAATCTCAAAACCTAATACATCCGCACCATGATAAACAATAAAATAACAATTTCCATGAGGCTTTACATGTATTATACTGTGTGGAATTGGTATGTTATCAATCAAGGGATTCCATTTTAATTGGTGAAAACTAATATACAGCTTGAAACGGGTATTGTGTATGGAAACAACAGATTTTTTTGAATGTACACAGATTAATAGTACAGTCTTAGCTTTCTTGCAGCAAAACCTGAAAGTATCTACCAGTGGTATCCACTATAGTAAAGCATGTTGCTGTTGTATAAATATAAAAAAAAGAACCAAGAAGAGGAAGGTCAAGATGTTCTAATTACAGCAAAACTGAGTACAGTTACTGTTATCAAGAATCAAAAAAATACATCATCTACCATAAACATAGTATAATCCAAAACAACAATAGTAATATTATACTGTTATATTATACATATTATACATACAACAGTAATTATAAAATTAACTTCATGAAAGTTCTTTTGTTTTTTTGATTGCTACTTTATACATTCTTAAATAAAGCCCTACCTATTCTAACATTTGTTCTTTTAGACTGCAGGTATACTGAATATACATATTTTAGTAAGACAAGTAGACTCTCAGTTTAACTGTGTAGTGATCAGGGGTCTCATGCATAACGCCGTGCGTAGAATTCGCACTATAACATGACGTAAGCACAAAAGCGGAAATGTGCTTACGCACAAAAAAATCCAGATGCATAAATCTGTGCGGACGCCAACTTCCACGTTCTTCCACTCCATAAATCCCGGTCAACATGAAAAGTAACGCATGTGCACGCGCCTTCTGTCCCGCCCCAACTCCTCCCCAAATTACGCCTCTTTGAATATGCAAATCAATATAAATAGCCCTTAAGCTCAGCTTTCTGTGAAAAGGCAATGGCAAAAGCAAGAGGGGAAAATAGAAGAATTTCAGCAAATACCAAGTGGAGGCAAGGAAAAACTTACAATTTGTTGGTTTAAACAGTGGTATAGACAACAAAAGGAAGTTGATCGAGTGACTTAGCGTGTTGGAGAAACTCGAAAGCTCACGTTCACAAAGTCGCACAGTGCCCAAAATAAAAAAGAAGTTGTCACATATCAAAGTCACCATGAAAAGGTGAGTCATATCCCACCGTCTGAGTGTCATATGAAAGCTTATTAGGGTACAGAGAAAAAAAAAGGCACACAGTGGGGAAAAAGCGTGAAATGTCAACTTTAATCTCTAAATTTCCACTTTAATCACGTAGTTTATTTTGTCATTAAAGTAGAACATCATAAACTTCATCTTAAAATCGTTTAATTTACTAGTTTCTCAATCCATTTGTAACTAAAGTAGCACGTTAAATGCTTTGTTTTGTATTTGATCTTCTATGTGGTCTATATGTATGAATCACTACGTGCTTCCGGGCTTTCTCTTCCTCCGACAGGACACAGAATCCATTACATTCGTGATATTACAGCTCTCTGAATAATTAAAATACTGAGATGTATACGTGATATCACTTTCATGATGATAGGAGTTAAAGCATGTCATTAAACATGGGAACATGGTGGCGCAGTGATTGCTCATGTCTCACACAAGACGCTTGCTGCGCCATGTGCGACCTTCGATGGAATACTTTATTGTAGTAGTACTGTCTCTTTCATACATACTAACCTCCAATTCCTGTCCTTACTTTTCTTTCTCCAAATACCTAATCGCCACACAATCAGCTCTCTAATAGATGTTAAGCCATCTGTAAGCTTAGAACGCAGATTCTTCAAAACTTTTAAAGAACATCGAGCAGGTGAAAGAAAAAGAAGAAGGTGCAGTGAGAGTGACAACGCTAAAGCAGTTATGGTATTTAGAATAGTTTGACCATTCTGTGGACCATCATATTGTTACAGGTTAATTACAATCAGATGCCTTAAACTAATAAACAATATGTGGTTAATTTCAGTGTATTTATATAGCCGCGTCAGGGATGTGGATGTAAAAAAGTAAGGATAACCACACAGGAACAGTAACACTGCTTTGACGCTGGGTGCCACCAGTCTGCAAAACCGAGCAGAGAACTTATGTACGGCAGGTATGGGCTACTGTGGAAATGTACATGTATTTACACCAAGTTTAGGTTTTATACATAGCGATTTGAACGTGGAAACATTCTTACGCAACATTTTTTTGCATACACACCGTTTATACTTGAGGGCCCACATGACAAATTTTTCAAGAGGTGACTTGGTTTAATTTGTTTCATGTTTTTTATATTCTAGTCCGTTGTATCACAAGCTGTATTACCCTTCATGTTTTACTGTTTTTCTCATAAGTTTGGAGATGCTTGATAAGGTTGAACCACCTTCTATACCAGAAGGGTACGCAATGTCAGTGGCCTTCAGTTGTCTTCTAGACTTGGTTCGAGGCATCACAACAATGATTGAAAAAGAGTTGGCTCAAGATGAAGCAGTGCATCTGAACAAACCAGCAGCAGTGCCTGAAGGGATGGCAAAAGAGAGGAAGGAGCAGGAGCCTGGTAAGTGTTGGGTGGGGGGATTTATTTATTTCTTTTTCAGTTTTAATTGAAGACAGCCATTAGAAAATTTCAATAAGAAATTTTAAACATATGGAGCCTTTTAATACAATCACAGGTACAAATGAAGGCAACACGTTAAAGGTGTTTTGGCTTTAAAAAAATAGACTTTACAACATCAATTTTTGCATTGTTGTTTTAAAATCATTGTCTCATTGTCATATGGTGAAGAGAAATGTATAAAGGGAAATAATAAATACATATTTCCTAGACTCATAAGAAGTTCTCTTTGTTTGGCCAGGCATGTAAATGGTCAGTACTTTGAATGCCCAGCAATTGATTAAGGTTGTGGATTTGGAAATTTTGTCTTTGACTAAATTTGGAGTTTAATCACAGATTTTTTTTTGTAATTCTAACATAATAGCATGAAACATAGGTCAATTTATTTAGAGGAGATTAAAAAAAACTACAGAATCATTTTTTATAGTTATAGGCTTATGAGTGTATGAGTAAGTATGAGTAAGTAAAAAGTCTAGACCAGTTTTTTTTTATTACTATTTTTGGAACTCTTTAGTGCATTACACCAGTGTCCTAGAAAAAGGGATTTACATTATAGCTTGGATTCTTAGCCATAACATTTTGTGATTTGGTAGAAACACAGAAACAAAAATAATATCCAGACAGTGTATAGAAATGATCAAGAACGCTAATGGGATGTTAGGTTATATATCACGATGTGTGGAGTACACGTCAAGGAAGGTTATGCTTAAATTATAAAATGCACTAGTGAGACTTCATCTGGATTACTGTGTGCAGTTTTTGTTTTCATTTTACAAAAACAACATAGCAGCACTAGAGAATATCCAGAGAAGAGTGACTTGGCTCGTTCCAGGACTAAAAAGTATGAGCTATGAGGAGAATTTTTTTAAACAAACAAATATTAAAGGTTGATATGATAGAAGTGTGTAAAATTATGAAAGAAAATAGTACAGTAAATCCCAGTTGTTGCTTTAAAATAAATTCTGCAACAACAACACTGGGACACAGTTGGAAAATTGTTAAGGGCACATTTCACACACATGTTAGAAAGTTATTCTTCATGCAGAAAACCATAGACACATGGAATACATTGCCAAGTAGTGTAGTAGAGAGTAGATCATTTAGGACCTTCACATCTTAAGTTATCTCAGATAATCTAGGTGACATGCTTGTTAGACTGAATGGTCTGTTCTTGTCACAATTTTTCTAACGTGCTAACACTGTTCAAGCATGTATTAATTCCTAGCTATTTTATTTTATATGCTTTCATGCTTTAACAGAGATAAATATACTGAAAATAAATTTAATATGAAAGTGAACCCTCTTATAGGCCACTATTTTATGAAGTAGACAAAAAGCTTCTTTGTAAATATTGTATGTTTACTTTGCAATAGTTTATTACGTATTATGTTGATGTTGTTGTGCTCTCTGATTCCATTTTCTTCTTCACAGTTCTGAGAGTTGTTTGGGAGGAAATGGTTAATGCCTGTTGGTGCGGCCTTCTTGCTGCCCTGTCTCTTCTTTTAGATGCAAGGTAGATTTTACTTTTAAATTGCTTCATTCAAATGTGCTGCTATCACTGCTTCTAGCGGCTGTATTTTACTCATTCATTCAAAACCAGTTGGTTTGCTTAAACAAAGCAACCTTATTCAGTGTGGCAAAATGTATGTATTATGTTGTTCCACAAAAAGTTAAGGGTTTTGAGACTGATGTAAAAATGACCTTTTCAAGAATTATTGATATGAACAAAATTAGCTTACATTTTTCTCTTTCTTAATTTCTCAGTTTGATTCTGTAACTTTAAAGTGACCAGTTAACACAGTATAAGTGAATTGTACTATATACATTTAATTTGAATCATCTGCATTACAAACATGATCATCAATAATTGCAAAATACCTAGAGCATAGTGCAGTTGCAGATTATTTCAAAGGTGGTACTTTTTAAATTTAAGTTACAAGTTGTTAATTTCTCAGAGATACTTTTATGCCACCTAGTGGCATAGAAGATTATTTTACCAGATAAGAATAGAGGAAACTGTGTTTTTGTGTATACAGTACTTGATTTTTTTTTCCCCCCTTTGTGGAAGGAACCATCTTTGATGGAACTGTTTGTCACATACCAGACTCAGTTTAAACTCTGAGACTCCTTAATTTAGGGTCAATTTACAGTTTCCTGTTAATAAAAAACATACATATTTGTAATACAGATGGAAATAATACCTGGAAAAACCCAAATGCACGCAAGAAAGAATATACAGGTTACATTCAGGCAGTGTCCAACCTGGAGTTAAGTTCAACACAATATTAAGTTTTTGCTGTACCACCTACAGTATTTTTTTCATTGGTAGATCAAGAATATTAATTATCAATATATTAATTCTATTTATTTTTTTATGTATTTATTCATTCATTTTCCACCATTCATCCAAAGCCAGGTCATGTGGGCAGCAGTCTTATCAGTGAGGCCCAAGCATCCTTTTCAACCAGCCACACTTGCCAACTCATACTGTGGGATCCCAAGGAATTCCCAGGCTATCTGGGAAATATAATCCTCCCAGAGTGGGGTCTCCTCCCAGCTGGTCTTGCCCATAAAACCTCCACAGGGTCGGGACCAGTAGGTATGCGTATCAGATGCCTGAACCATCTTAATTGACTCTTCTCGATGTGGAGGATCAGCGACTCTACTCTGAGCCTTTCTTGGATGTCTTGCACTTCTCACCCTATCACTAAGGGAGAGGCCAGCCAGCCTGTTCAGAAAGCTCATCACAATCTCATTCTTTCGGTCATTACCCAAAGCCCATGACCATAAGTGTAAGGTTTGGGCATAGATCAACTGGTAAATCGAGAGCTTCACCTTCTGACTCAGCTCCCGCTACAGATCGGTAGAGCAACCGCATAACTCTGCTTGCTGACCCAACCTGTCTGTCAATCTAACCATCCCTTTTCCCCTCACTCATGAACAAGACCCTGAGGTAATTAAACTCCTCCACTTGGGGCAGTAACTCACCTCCCATCCGGATAGGACAGTCGACATTTTTCCTAATGAGAACCATGATCTCAGATTTGGAGGTACTGATTGCAATACCTGCTGCTTCACACTTGGTCACAAACTGTCCCAATGCGTGTTGGAGATTGCAGCCCAATGAAGCTGCACATCAAGACCACATCATCTGCAAAAACTAGTGACGCGATTCTAAGGTCACCAGACTGGACCCCCTCACCTCGCTGACTCTGCCTTGATATCCTGTTCATGAAAACCACAAACACGCTAGGAGACAAGACACATCTCTGGGGGAGTCTCACACCCACTCGAAACAGTGCTGATGTTTTTGAAAATATCCGGACACAGCTCTCACTGTGATTATACAGGGTACTCATAAAAGTTTTAATCTTAAAAATATGTATGATCATTTTGATTTCAAATGTTCTTTCTGTTTTATTAATTTACTGCTTTTAATATGTTAAATTTTAAAAGACCTTTAAAGAGCACCACTGATGGATTACTTAATTATACATTTGCTATAGGAAAGCCTTCATAAGTGAAAACAATTATAGACTAAAATATGAACAGTTGCTGTTATTGTTTTACTCTTTGTTTTTTCACTGTCACTTTATTTGTTTGCGAAATGTAACATAGTTTTAAAATGTTATTTTTCAGCACTGATGAAACAGCAACAGAGAACATCCTTAAAGCAGAAATGACCATGGCTTCACTGTGTGGAAAACTTGGCCTAGTAACTCCTCGTGATGCCTTCATTACAGCCATTTGCAAAGCTTCTTTACCACCACATTATGCTCTGACAGCACTGAGCACGTCATCTTCCACACTTTCAAACAAAAGTGAGTCTCTTTGGGGAAAAAATAATCTATGCTTGAAAAATAGATGTATGCAGCTATTTCTTTTTTTAAATATACATACATGTTTATATACTTCAGTGTCATGTGTATTGCAGCAGTTGACTGTCTTTGATGGCAGAGTGTTTAGCACTGCTGCATCACACCCTAAGCCAATGTTACATTATACAACTTCTTGGCGGAGGAGATGTCAGCTCTTTGAACAGTCATAAAGATCATAACTACTAAATGTGTGAATATTAATAAATTGGGAATCATTTTATTTAAATTTTTATTACTTTACTATTTGAGTATAATGTTTATTATACATATTTAAACACTGTTTAACTTACGTGTGATTTTCTTGCCTAGATTTGTATTATTAAATACAGTAATTTACTGCTGTCATCATGGTTAAAAATTAGACTCAATTCTAAAATTCTAAATGTTATGTAATTGCCAGCTTTTTTTCTGGGACTTCAAAAATTATTAAGTTTGTAATCATTAAGAATTATGACATAAAATAAACAAATTTGCATAGCGTTCCAAAGAATATGTATTTATTCCTGAGGTAATTTTGATTTTTAAACTTCTTAAAAAAAGATTTACCTTGTGGGTTAACCCTAAAAAAGTTAACATACTCTATCTAATGAGAGTTAAGTAATTATCATTTTTCATAGCATGTTTTACCAATGTATGATGGGTTGAATCTCTGTCATTGGCTTAATGTAGTTTTCACATTTTTCCCATGTTTGCATGGTTTTACCTCCCCCCGTCTTAAAAGAGAGAAAAAATGCAGAACCTAAGTGTTTATAATGTATTAACAAGATTACAGCTGTCCTCAAGTACTTTACTTGTTTTAAGGTTACATTACTAAAAGAAATAACAGTCTAAGAAATGAAAAATCTGGAATGGAGATGGATAGGGCCGTGATGGGGCCACACATGTATACTTATTCATCCTGTATTCCTGAAAATGACATGCTAGTACTTTGCACTTCCCGTTGCCTCAGAATTCAGAATATGGTTCTGATTTGAATCAGGGGTGCAAACACCTAAAACACGTTTTCCAATATTTATCTGCTGCTGTACTCTGTGATTTTAAACCTAACAGAAAACAATTGACAGGATTTTGGGTGCCAGTTAGTTGGTCTACAGTTTAGTAATAGTATAGAAAATATAGGGTCATCAGATTTTTTTGCTGTAATTAGAAATGTAAGCTTCAAAACAGTTACCAATTGAATTTATTGAAAGAAATTGTAGTAATTTGGAGTAGGTATGCTTTTAGTCATCATCTTCAGATATTATTATTAAATCATTAACACCTACCAAATATGAAATGGCAATTCATATCATATAATCTGTAGCAGTAAACCTAGAAGTACAAGTTATTGTGTCCTGTTTTTCAAATATTATTTATATTCAGGTATGGCTGTATCTAAAATCAAATTGCTTACTCTATAGATTGTTTTCTGTTAGCTAGAATGATCAACTTCTTTTTCTTTCGTCTGCAGCTGTTAGGGGTTGCCGTCTCCAACTCATATAACATAACTGGTCTCACTACTGTCCTGTAGACCTTCCCTTTCACTCTTGCTGATACCCGTCTGTCACAAATCACTTCTGATACTCTTCTCCACCCATTCCACCCTGCTTGCACTCTCTTTTTCACCTCTCTTCCACAATCCCCATTACTCTGTACTGTTGATCCCAAGTATTTAAACTTATCCTTCCTTCACCAACTCCCTGCATCCTCACCATTCCTCTGACCTCCCTCTCATTCAAACACATGTGTTCTGTCTTGTTCTTACTGACCTTCATTCCTCTCCTCTCTAGAGCAAACCTCCAGCTCTCCAGGGTCTCCTCGGCCTGCTCCCTTACTCTTGCTACAGGTCACAATGTTATCAGAAAACATCATACTCCATGAGAACTCCTCTGTAATCTTGTCTGTCAACGTGTCCATCACCATTGCAAATAAGAAAGGTCTCAGAGCCGATCCCTGATGTAATCCCACCTCCACGTTAAATGCATCCATCACTCCTACTGCAGTTCTCACCACTGTCACACTTCCCTTGTACATATCCTGTACAACTCTTAAATACTTCTCTGCCACTCCCGACTTCCTCATACAATACTACAACTCCTCTCAAGGCACCCTGTCATATGCTTTCTCCATGTCCACAAAGACGCAATGTAACTCCTTCTGGGCTTCTCTATACTTCTCCATCAACGCCCTCAGAGCAAACATCGCATCTTCGGTGCTTTTTCTAGGTATTAAACCATACTGCTTCTCACTAATCATCACCTCCTTTCTTAACCTAGCTTCCACTACTCTTTCCCATAACCCCATGCTGTGGCTCATCAATTATATCCCCCAGTAGTTACTACACTCCTGCACATCTCCCTTATTCTTAAATATCGGCACCAGTACACTTCTTCTCCACTCCTCAGGCATCCTCTCACTTTCCAAGATTCCATTAAACATTCTGGTTAAAAACTCCACTGCCATCTCTCCTAAACACCTCCACGCTTCCACAGGTACATCATCTGGAGCAATGGCTTTTCCATTCTTCATCCTTTTACTTCCTCCTTGCTAATCCATTGCACTTCCTGATTTACTATCTCCACATCATCCAACCTTCTCTCTCTCTCTCATTCTCTTCATTCATCAGCCTCTCAAAGTACTCTTTCCATCTGCTCAGTACACCCTCCTCACTTGTGAGTATGCTTCCATCTTTATCCTTTTTCACCCTAACCTGCCTGACATCCTTCCCAACTTGGTCCCTCTGTCTAGCCAATCGGTACAGGTCCTTTTATCCCTTCTTAGTGTCTAGCCTCTCATACAACTCATCATACACCTTTTCTTTAGCCTTCGCCACCTCTCTCTTCACCTTGCGCCTTATCTCCTTGTACTCTTCTCTACTTTCTGCATCTCTCTGACTATCTCACTTCTTCTTTGCCATCCTCTTTCTCTGTATACTCTCCTGTACTTTCCCATTCCACACCAGGTTTCCTTTTCCTCCTTCCTCTGTCCAGCTGTCACGCCAAGCACCCTTCTTGCTGACACTCTTACTAGTTCTGCTGCAGTTGCCCAGCTGTCCGGCAACTCTTCACTGCCACCCAGTGCCTGTCTTACCTCCTCCCTAAACTCAGCCTTGCAGTCTTACTTTTTCAGCTTCCACCATTTGATCCTATAGATATATATATATATATATATATATATACTTATGTCTGTTTTTACCTGCATTATTATCAATCTTAAATTTAATATTGTTTTTTTGTATCAGTAAGGTGCTGCTGGAGTATGTGAATTTCCCCTTGGGATTAATAAAGTGTGTGTGTGTGTGTGTGTGTGTGTGTCTGTCTGTCTGTCTGTCTGTCTTTCTGTCTGTCTGTCTGTCTGTCTGTCTGTCTGTCTGTCTGTCTGTCTTCTCCAACATCATCCTACAGACCACCATCCTATGTTGCCTAACTACACTTTCCCCTGCCACCACTTTGCAGTCTTTAATCTCCTTCAGATTGACTCTTCTGCATAGGATATAATCTACCTGTGTGCGTCTTCCTCCACTCTTGTATGTCACCCTATGTTCCTCCTCCTTCTTAAAATATGTATTCACCACAGCCATGCCCATCCTTTTTGCAAAATCCACTATCTTCTGACCTTCTTCATTCCTCTCTTTGACACCATACCTACCCATCACCTCCTCATCTCCTCTGTTCCATTCACCAACATGTCTGTTGAAATCCGCTCCAATCACCACTTTCTGCCTCTTGGGTATACTGTCCATCACCTTATCCAACTCACTCCAGAAATTTTCTTTCTCATTCATCGAACACCCAACTTGCAGGGCATGAGCACTAACAACATTCATCATCACACTTCCAATTTCCAACTGCATAATCATTACTCTGTCTCGCACTCTTTTCACCTCCAAAACACTCTTGACATACTTTTACTTCAGAATAACTCCTACCCCATTTCTCCTCCCATACACACCATGATAGAACAATTCGAATCCATCTCCAATCCACCTGGCCTTACTCCCCATCCATTTAGTCTCTTGTACAAACAATATATCAACTATCCTTCTCTCCATCATATCGGCTAACTCTCTTCCCTTACCAGTCATACTGCCAACATTCAAAGTTCCTACCCTCAGTTCCACTCTCTTTACCTTCCTCCTGTCCTTCTGCCTCCAGACACATCTCCCCCTCTTCTTCTCCTTCTTCGGCTAACAGTAGCCCAATTTCCGCCAGCACCTTGTTGGCTAACAGTACTGGTGGCGGCTGTTGTTAACCCGGTCCTCGACTGATCCGGTATGGAAATTTGTATTGTTGTCCACATATTGATCTGGCAAAATTTTACACAGGTTGCCCTTCCTGACGTAACCCTTCCCATTTATCCGGGCTTGGGACCAGTACGAAGAAACACACTGTGGCTGGGTTAGCTAGAATGATAAGCTTGACGCCTGTATATTAGAAAGCACAGTCAAAATCCAGTTAAGCATGTTTACAAATTTAAACGAGAATTATACTTTAGAACGGTTACTACATTACATTCACACTAGTGCTACTTTGCAGCTACTACTGCCTTAAAGAGTATTTGAAAATTTTCTACATATGAATTGAAAGCAAAATTATTTTTTCATTTCAAATTATTAATAAGCACATTGCAAAAGAAACAAAATACACATTTTATGATTCTTAAAACTGCAATTTTTTTGTCCTCAGGGCCAAGTTTAAACAGAGAAAGAGCACCTGGCATATACAAATGGTGCAAATAAGAGAGTAGGGCAGATGGTAGCAAGAAGTTAAACCTCAAAAAAGAAAAAGATCCACGTTGGTAGGGTGAGAGCACGCCACTGCGTAAATGCAGTAATTACTAGAAGGAATTAATCTCTGTATGTGTGGTGGTGGCGGCTCAGGAAGGTCAACAGGTTATGGCATTGGTCTTAATGAGTTTTCCAGTGATGTATCACACTGTCATCAGAGAGTAAATGAGGGCAACAGAGTGCTGAAAATAGGTTGCCCATAATGGTTCAGGATGGTCAGGAAGCCATTACTTTTGTGGGATCGCAGTAGTGAACAGCATAGAGTTGACTCCTTAAGGAAAAGGGTCACAGAGGGTGCTTGAAAAACTTGACCCAACAAAAGTTATTAAAGAATCATGGTTTCATGGACACCAGCAGGAACTAGCGGGACTCCTTTAATAAAACCGGTTGTTCAACAAAGACACATTCTAACAGATGTTTTCCTTACATCATTTAATTAAACTACATAACTATCATTTACTCTCATAGAGGACCCTAAAGCCATTTTTATTCCTTTACAACCAAAAGAGTGCTTTGTGTTCTGTTTTTTGCAAGTTCATTTTATCGTACCTTTTATTCAATAAACTCACCATTTTGATCTGCTTGTCGACCTTGGCATTTCCAGTTGTTATGTGAGATCCCTTCCTAATCATAATACCTACAGAGGTCATTATACCAATGAGTAAAAAATATTTTCTTACTCCTGTATATTCTTGACGCCTGTATATTAGAAAGCACAGTCAAAATCCAGTTAAGCATGTTTACAAATTTAAAAGAGAATTATATTTAGCACAGTCAAAATCCAGTTAAGCATGTTTACAAATTTAAAAGAGAATTATATTTTAGATCAGTTACTTCCTTACTTTCACACTAGCACAGTTTTTGAGTAAATTAATTATAAATTAGATGGCATAGTAACAAGTCCTAGGTTTGTCACCGTCTTCACCTGTCATTGGTTTTACCTCTCATATATCAGGGACATGCCCTTACATTTCATTGATAATTCTAATTTGGCCCAGTACAAGTGATTTTGCAAATGTGAATTTGTCCTAGAAGTGACTAGCATCCTAGCCAGACTTAGTTTCAACCTCAAGCCTACTATTTCTGGGATAGGTCTTGGATCCCTGTGGCCATGTACTGGATAAAACATTCAGAAAATTAATAAAATGATAGCTGTACCTCTGCAGGTGTGCAACACACTTGGAAAAAGTAGTTCATCATGGGTTACTGTCAGATTTGCTTTTAATTAATAATGTATTTTTCTTCCTGGTTCCCTAGTATACCAGGGACTTTTTTTAGATTAAGGATTAAGCACATTATTTTCATGTATGTGCTACCCAGCAGAAGTGGAGTCCAATGACTCAAGTCAAAAGTTTGAAGACTTTGGACTTGTCTGAAAAAATCAAAATGACTTGTACCTCGTCTTGAAGTTGAACAGCAATGTCTACTTGAATTAACGTTTACCCCCCCCGGGTGGAATTGAAGAGTCGCATAGTTTGGGGGAGGAACGATCTCCTCAGTCTGTCAGTGGAGCAGGACATTGAGAGCAGTCTGTCGCTGAAGCTGCTGTTCTGTCTGGAGATGACACTGTTTAGTGGATGCAGTGGATTCTCCATAATTGATAGGAGCCTGTTTAGCGCCTGTCGCTCTGCCACAGATGTCAAACTGTTCGGAATTGAAGAGTCGCATAGTTTGGGGGAGGAACGATCTCCTCAGTCTGTCAGTGGAGCAGGACATTGACAGCAGTCTGTCGCTGAAGCTGCTCGTCTGTCTGGAGATGACACTGTTTAGTGGATGCAGTGGATTCTCCATAATTGATAGGAGCCTGCTTAGCGCCTGTCGCTCTGCCACAGATGCCAAACTGTTCAGCTCCATGCCAAGAATAGAGCCTGCCTTCCTCACCAGTTTGTCCAGGCGTGAGGCGTCTTTCTTCTTAATGCTGCCTCCCCAGCACACCAACACATAGAAGAGGGCACTCGCCACAACTGTCTGATAGAACATCTGCAGCATCTTATTGTAGATGTTGAAGGACGCCAGCCTTCTAAGGAAGTATAACCGGCTCTGTCCTTTCTTACACAGAGCATCAGTATTGGCAGTCAAGTCTAATTTATCATCCAGCTGCATTCCCAGGTATTTATAGGTCTGCACCATCTGCACACAGTCACCTCTGATGATCACGGGGTCCATGAGAGGTCTGGGCCTCCTAAAATCCACCACCAGCTCCTTGGTTTTGCTGGTGTTCAGGTGTAGGTGGTTTGAGTCGCACCATTTAACAAAGTCATTGATTAGGTCCCTATACTTATCCTCCTGCCCACTCCTGATGCAGCCCACGATAGCAGTGTTGTCAGCGAACTTTTGCACGTGGCAGGACTCCGAGTTGTATTGGAAGTCCGATGTATATAGGCTGAACAGGACCGGAGAAAGTACAGTCCCCTGTGGCGCTCCTGTGTTGCTGACCACAATGTCAGACGTGCAGTTCCCAAGACGCACATACTGAGGTCTGTCTTTAAGATAGTCCACGATCCATGCCACCAGGTATGAATCTTCTCCCATCTCTGTCAGCTTGTCCCTAAGGAGCAGAGGTTGGATTGTGTTGAAGGCGCTAGAGAAGTCTAGAAACATAATTCTTACAGCACCACTGCCTCTGTCCAAGTGGGAGAGGGATTGGTGTAGCATGTAGATGATGCCATCCTTCGTTCCCACCTTCTGATATGTAAACTGCAGACAGTCGAGGGCGTGTTGAACCTGTGGCCTCAGGTGGTGAAGCAGCAGCCTCTCCATGGTCTTCATCACATGTGATGTCAGAGCAACAGGCCGGAAGTCATTCAGCTCACTAGGACATGATACCTTTGGGACTGGGGTGATGCAAGATGTTTTCCAAAGCCAAAGGACTCTCCCCTGTTCCAGGCTCAGGTTGAAGATGCGCTGTAGAGGACCCCCCAGCTCCGATGCACAGACCTTCAGCAGTCGTGGCGATACTCCATCTGGACCCGCTGCTTTGCTGGCACGAAGTCTCCTCAGCTCTCTGCTCACCTGCGCTGTTGTAATTGTGGGTGGGGATGTCTCTCCTATGCTGGTATCAGCAGAAGGATGTGTGGAGGGTGCAGTACTCCGAGGTGAGAGTGAGAGTGGGTTAGGGTGGTCAAACCTGTTAAAGAAGTTGTTCATATGGTTTGCTCTCTTCACGTCTCTCTCGATGGTGGCACCCCGCTTCGAGCTGCAGCCAGTGATGATCTTCATCCCATCCCACACTTCCTTCATGCTGTTATTCTGCAACTTCTGCTCCAGCTTTCTTCTGTACTGCTTCTTCGCCGCCCTGAGCTGGACTCGGAGTTCCTTCTGCACGCGCTTGAGCTCATGCTGATCACCGCCTTTAAAAGCCCTTTTTTTCTGGTTCAAAAGTCCCTTGATGTCACTTGTAATCCATGGCTTGTTGTTAGCATAGCAGCGTACAGTTCTTACTGGAACTTCAATGTCCATACAGAACTTGATGTAGTCAGTAGTGCAGTCAACAACCTCCTCAATGTTCTCACTATGTGATCCCTGCAGGATATCCCAGTCTGTAGTTCCAAAGCATTCTCTCAGAGCCTTCTCTGCCTCCGGGGACCACTTCTTGAATGAGCATGTGGTTGTAGGTAGGACCCTCACTCTTGGTTTATAGTGAGACTGAAGCAGAACCAGGTTATGATCTGCTTTCCCAAGCGCAGGTAGCGGGGTGGTGCTATATGCGTCTTTAACGTTTGCATACAGTAAATCAATAGTCTTATTTCCCCGGGTGTTACAGTCCACATACTGGGAGAAGGCAGGTAATGTTTTGTCCAGTGTCACATGGTTAAAGTCTCCAGCGATTAGCACAAGCGCCTCAGGGTGCTGCGTTTGTAACTTAGCAACAGCAGAATGGATGATGTCACTCGCTGTCTCCATGTCCGCCCGAGGAGGGATGTATTCAATAACAACAATTACGTGTCCAAACTCTCTGGGCAAGTAATAGGGACGCAAACTTACGGCCAACAGTTCGATGTCCCTGCAGCAAGTGGAGACTTTGACGTTAACATGTAACATTGTAAAACCTAATTTTTTATTACCTGCCACATTTATACATTTATTTGAAAAATATTTCCAAAAACATTTTGCAGTGCCCTGAATAGCAAATGGATTTTGTGCAGTAATTACTAATTGATGTCTGACTGGAAAGTTTTATGGATGTATACAGTTTTAATGAAAATACATTTTGATCAAAATCATTAGATTTCTAGCATTTTAGGAATTTAATAATATATGAACACTTAAGACTCCTCCTTACCCCAATTTTATTTTAGGTCAGTTTGCTTTCTTTCTGGGGGCATATTTTGCGTTTTAATAGCTTTGCTGAGGATTCTCACATTATTGAGAACACTATATAATATATGAAATATATATTACCACCAGAACAGCCAAAAACATGTTATGGCTTGTTTTAAACAGAAGGTGAGCCTGCCAACCCAGGTGTTTTAGCAGAGCTCTTACTTGAATGTGCTACATAAGATGCTAGTTTTTTGTTTTTTTGTTTTTTTTTTTTTTTTATGGCTGACAGTGAGGACTCCATGCTTTCATCTTACTCAGCAGAAACTACTCACCAAACATCTCCTTCTTCAGCAGCATTGTATCATCTGTAGCATACCCTTGTAGCTGTATGATTGTGGAATTGTACTGGGTGTTTTAGAATTTAAAGGGGTAGAATTAAAGGGTTTTCATTATCAGATTTGGAGTAGAGTTGAAGGAAGTGGAAAACTTAAATATACATGAAATAACTAAGGTGGAATCTAAAATTGAGTCTAAAATTAATATTATGGAGTCTAACGTGAATTTGATCCCCACCCAGCTTGAGGAGGTTAAATGCATGCAGACATCCTGCATTGAACAACTGGAAAAGATAGAGACTGTGGCAAATTTAGGTTCTCTGCGAACAAGTAAATGAAAAACAGAAATAGACTATTTGCAAATATTTGATCATTCTTGAGGTCCCTGTGTTGTCTGATACTGGAAATCCCAGTGAATTCATTTTGGAGTTCTGGAAGGTTCCATTAAGTGCTCACTGCATACCTGGTAAATATTCTCCGAGTGTCTTCGTTGTGAAATCAAGAAGTATTAGGAGAAGGAAACTGCATTATTTAGCAATAACAAGTAGAGAGAGATTCTGTATGACAATAATCAGACCTTTGTCTTTTCAGTTTTCTTAGTCAGTAGCTCAAAACAGAGCTGTGTATAATAGAATTAAGCAATGAATGCACATATCATATATTTGATATAATGTAATTTTTCCAGCTAGTTTGTGGTTCAAGGTTCCATATACAGTATACAGTGGGTACGGAAAGTATTCAGACCCCCTTCGATTTTTCACTCTTTGTCATATTGCAGCCATTTGCTAAAATCATTTAAATTAATTTTTTCCCTCATTAATGTACACACAGCACCCCATATTGACAGACAAAAAAAAGAATTTTTGAAATTGTTGCAGATTTATTAAAAAAGAAAAACTGAAATATCACATGGTCCTAAGTATTCAGACCCTTTGCTCAGTATTTAGTAGAAGCACCCTTTTGAGCTAATACAGCCATGAGTCTTCTTGGGAAAGATGCAACAAGTTTTTCACACCTGGATTTGGGGATCCTCTGCCATTCCTCCTTGTAGATCCTCTCCAGTTCTGTCAGGTTGGATGGTAAACGTTGGTGGACAGCCATTTTTAGGTCTCTCCAGAGATGCTCAATTGGGTTTAAGTCAGGGTTCTGGCTGGGCCATTCAAGAACAGTCACAGAGTTGTTGTGAAGCCACTCCTTCGTTATTTTAGCTGTGTACTTAGGGTCATTGTCTTGTTGGAAGGTAAACCTTCGGCCCAGTCTGCGGTCCTTAGCACTCTGGAGAAGGTTTTTGTCCAGGATATCCCTGTACTTGGCCGCATTCATCTTTCCCTCGATTGCAACCAGTCGTCCTGTCCCTGCAGCTGAAAAACACCCCCACAGCATGATGCTGCCACCGCCATGCTTCACTGTGGGGACTGTATTGGACAAGTGATGAGCAGTGCCTGGTTGTCTCCACACATACCTCAGTGCAAGACACATGACAGCCCGCATGGAGTTTGCTAAAAGACACCTGAAGGACTCTGAGATGGTGAGAAATAAGATTCTCTGGTCTGATGAGACCAAGATAGAACTTTTTGGCCTTAATTCTAAGCGGTATGTGTGGAGACAACCAGGCACTGCTCATCACTTGTCCAATACAGTCCCCACAGTGAAGCATGGCGGTGGCAGCATCATGCTGTAGGGGTGTTTTTCAGCTGCAGGGACAGGACAACTGGTTGCAATCGAGGGAAGGATGAATGCGGCCAAGTACAGGGATATCCTGGACAAAAACCTTCTCCAGAGTGCTAAGGACCTCAGACTGGGCCGAAGGTTTACCTTCCAACAAGACAATGACCCTAAGTACACAGCTAAAATAACGAAGGAGTGGCTTCACAACAACTCTGTGACTGTTCTTGAATGGCCCAGCCAGAACCCTGACTTAAACCCAATTGAGCATCTCTGGAGAGACCTAAAAATGGCTGTCCACCAACGTTTACCATCCAACCTGACAGAACTGGAGAGGATCTGCAAGGAGGAATGGCAGAGGATCCCCAAATCCAGGTGTGAAAAACTTGTTGCATCTTTCCCAAGAAGACTCATGGCTGTATTAGCTCAAAAGGGTGCTTCTACTAAATACTGAGCAAAGGGTCTGAATACTTAGGACCATGTGATATTACAGTTTTTCTTTTTTAATAAATCTGCAACAATTTCAAAAATTCTTTTTTTTGTCTGTCAATATGGGGTGCTGTGTGTACATTGAGGGAAAAAATGAATTTAAATGATTTTAGCAAATGGCTGCAATATGACAAAGAGTGAAAAATTGAAGGGGGTCTGAATACTTTCCGTACCCACTGTACATGAGAAGTCAAGGTGTAGAGGAGGCTTTGAATATACTTCTTGCAGACTTATTTGAAAAGTTAATGTGAGAAATGAAAGGTAAATAGAAAATACATAATGCATGAAGAAAAAAGGAATTGGTTATATGCTGTGGTGTAAGTTAAAAGTAGAGGGAAGTTTCATATCCATTTTAGTTCTCCACTGATGCAGTCACTGAAGGTATGAGAGAGACTGCAGTAGGTCACCCTGTATAGTACTACTGACATATTAAGATGCTTTTGTATGTGACACTGTACGTTATTCCAAGATGGTGGAAACCTGGATTGTTTAACAGAATGACTGTCTCAATTATGCTTTGTGAATCATTCTGTGACACATGGGATGTGTAAATCCAGTGGTCCAAGGAAAGGCGCCTAAAATTCTGGAGCAGATTTCTTGCCTGTCTTTTAAAAAGCTGCACATACATTAAAATAAGCAAAAAATGTACAAGTTCTAAGAGGATATAACTTTAGATATACAGTATATTCTTTAGAATAGCTGATACCATGACATGAACATTTATTAAGCATTGTTCCGCTACCAGAAACTTGATATATTCCACTTATTTTCCACTTTTTATGTGAAAACAGCAATATGTGCTTTCTGCATTCCAGACAAATATTAAACACATCCACCAGTTTGTATCAAGTCTTTCATGGGTTACTGCTTCTAAAATACTTAAAAATGAAATGTGTCCGATAGCTGTGGTTGAGTGACTGATTCAGTATCCTTGTCAAAGATTGTATGTTATCATGTGAAACCTGGTTTTTATAGCCGGTTTTAACGTTTTATTACATCTGATGAATGTGGCATATTTTTATGTAAAATAAAAGGTCATATGATTTTTGCTTAAGAGTCTAGAATGTAATTACGTGGTTTTTTTTTTTTTTTTTTTTTTTTTTTTTTTTATTATTCTGTGTTTACAGCCTACTCTATTCAGGGTCAGAATGTTCAGATCATCAGCCCATCTAGTGAATCCCATCAGCAGGTTGTTGCGGTGGGGCAGCCACTTACTGTTCAGCCGCAAGGTACTGTTGTGGTAAGTCCACGTTAATTCAGTATTTTTCTCTTTTTCCTTCTTTTCGACTTACTTTTTGTACATTAAATTTTGTGGTTTACAATTGGTTGTATAAGAAAAGAAAATGTGGATGAGAAAGAAAGTTAAAAGCAAATTGCAAACTGCCATGGAAATTAATTCTGTAATCCATCCTTTCATTGTCTGATACTGTTTAATCCATCAAAGTTGTGTGGTGAGTGTATTAGGGCAGAAATGACCAGGGGACAGTAACTGATATCAATCTTATTTCATTGAATTTTTTTAAAATCAGCAGTCTTTACTAAATCAAACAATATTCTTATGCAATCCAAATATTTTTTTATTTGTTTATATTTGGTATGCACTATTACATTGAGTTATTTATAAATGTTTAGTTTACTATATTAGAAACAAAAGCAATCCAATAATGGAAGTGTATCATTTTTGAATGTTAAGAAATATAATGTTGCCTGAAATTGTTAAAAAAAAAAATAAAAAAAAAAAATCTCAGAACACAGAACTAATCAAGTACAGATTTTATTTAAAAAAAACAGTTGTGATCAGATGCAGTACAGCAACACACCCCTAGTATAGTACATCTCTTCTCTGAGGAAAAATAGAAAATATATTGTTTACCTTTTTATATTAAAAAAAAAAGAAAAAATAATCATGCAAGATGCTAAATATATGGAAAATAACACATAGACACATATAATTCTTATTGATCTACAAAGAATTTAGTCTTTCTCTTTATTCCACAGTTTAGAATTTTCTGCAAATTTATTGAAAAATAAAAAAAATGATCTACCACAATAGCACACAAGTATTCAGACCCTTTACTCAATGCTTAGTTGAAGCACATTTGGCAGTGATTAATACAGCCTTTTGTCTTCTTGGATATGACATGATGAGTTTTGAACATCTGGATATGGGGATTTTATGCCATTCGTCTCTGCAGGTCCTCACAGCTTCTGTCAGATTGGGTGGAAACCATCATTGGGCAGCTGTTTTCTTGTCTCTCCAGAGATGTCCAGTGGTCCATATGCCACTCCTGTGTTGTCTTTACTTTGTGCTTAAAGTTATTGTCCTGTTAGATGGTGAACCTTGTGCCCAGTCTGAGATCTAGAGAGTTCCAGAACAGGTTTTATTTAGGATATCTCTGCCCTTTGCTCTGTTTAACTTTATCTCTACCTTCTTTATTCAAACCAGTCACTGAAGCTGAGGAACAACTCCACAGCATGATCCTGCTACCACATGCTTCACTGTTGGAATGGAATTGCGCAGGTGATGAGTGGTACCTGGTTTCCTCCAAGCATTACACTAATTTTGGCTTCAAAAGACCAGAGAATCTTGTTTCTCATAGTGTGAAAGTCCTTTAGGTGCTTTTTTTTGCAAACTCCAAATGGGCTTCCATTTGTCTTTTACTAAGTACTAAGTCATAAAGCTCAGATTGGTGGAGTAATGTACAGGTTTTCTGGAGCTCAGCTGGAGTGTCTGTCGGATTCTTGGTCACCTCTCTTTTCATGGCCCTTCTCCCATGATTGCTCAGTTTGGCCAGGTGGCCAGCTCTAGATAGAGACATGATTGCTCCATATTCTTCCTCTTAAGAATTCTGAAGGCAGCTGTACTCTTGGGATCCCTTAGTACTGCAGGATTTTTTTGTGGCCATACCCAGATCTGTGCCTCAACACAATCCTGTCTGTAACCTCTGCTAGCAATTCCTTCAAGCTCATTGCTTGGTTTTTGCTTTATTTCACATACAGTATTCATCTGTGGGATGATTTATAGATAAGTGTGTGCCTTTGCTACTCATGTCCAATCAGTTGAACAAGGTCTAAAAAAGTCTTTTAACGATGATCAATAGATTGAAACACATCTGAGACAGATTTCAAGTGTTATAGCATTTGGTCTGAATGTCTGTGTCAATGTGATATGTCAGTTTTGTATTTTTGATAAATTTGTAAAAAATTTAAAACCCTGTCTTCAACATTCTGGGGTATTGAGTGTCATTTAATGTGTGGAAAAATTTATTTAAATTATTTTTTGCACAAGACTGCTACATAGCAAAATATGAAAAGTGAAAGAGTCCAAAGTCCGAATTTTGTCTGAAACCTCTGTACAAAAGAAAATACAGTGATGGTGAAAAATGTCCTCATTTTACACGGCTGTCCATCAAGGTCACAGTGAAATAAAGCCTGTACAAACAATAATAGGCATAAACCAGTAGCTGGGCTCAGCAGCATACTAGTCCATCACAGGGCAAACATTCGCACTCACTGACATTCTACATAATATGTCATATCAGAACAATTAAAGCAGGAAAATAAAAGCGGGACTTGGAACTGTCATTAATAATAGTAAAATCTTCCACAATCAAAGTTATGTAAAATTAACATTAGTAAAATCTTCCACAAAAAATTTTATTGTTTCACTTGCAAAAAAGAGGTAAAACAATTTTCAAATTAAGTTTCTGTTCATGTGTACATAGTATAGTGAAATGTATACTTGCACATCTCCTCAGAACAGTTGACAAGAGTATGTTACCAATAAATAAATAAATAAATAGTATACAGCACTTAGCATGCAACATATGTATATATAATTGTAAAATATACTTCCAGCTATTTTATTTATATACATATACTGTTTGTAATAGTTACATTGTTTGTATATACGTCTAAAAAAGTTTAACTTTATTACCTCTATTCTGAGGCCATAGGGGTCTTTGCTTGAAGGTGGAAAAAAGTATCAGTTACTGTGGTGTTTTGTATTGCTTAGTTTGATGCTATGGCTGTATAAATTGCCACATTGATGACAATTTTAATAATGTTTTAATCTTTATATACTGTGTAGTCCAGTCATTTACTCAAGGCAATCTTCCCATCTTGCACTTCATTTAACTTGTTTCACACAAGATTCACAAAAATAACAAATCAATAGAAAAAAGCCAAGCAAAATGACACCTTTTATTGGCTAACTAAAAAGATTACAATATGCAAGCTTTCGAGGCAACTCAGGCCCCTTCTTCAGGCAAGATGTAAATCAATAGAAAACATATTTTTAGGCCACCCTGGCCTTCCTCTTTTCTTAGATGCTAAAAAAATTAACTTCAGGATGTCCCTAAATGGATTCTAAACTCAGACAAATAAGATCTTTGGAAGATTCATGGACATTTGTTTCCATATATGACTAAACCATACATACGACCAAACCGTACAATCAACATTTTCTTGTTTCCATCTGGCTTCACAGCAAAATATTGCAGCACATAATCAAGGCATTTAAATTTTTATTTTATATTTATTACTTACCAGTATTCTCCAAATAGTCATCTAAGGATGAATTAGTAGGTCAAATATCTATACTTTGTATTAAAGCCATCCACCTTTTAAAATTACCACAAAGGCATAGCAATTTCTGCACCAAAATATTTCTTGGTCTGGCCCCTTATATAACAAAAACGTGGGTTTGGGTATAATATTGTGCTACACGCATTCATAAAAAGCAGGCCTAGTGACTTTTATTGTTATATCGAGAATGGAAAAAATAAGTGGAATAAAGGAAATTTTGCCCTTATTTACAAGATGGTATGTAACCCTTATCTAGTGCTTTACGGGCACCTTCTATGGGTAGAGGTAGAAAGATTTTGTAAAAATGAAGCACGGAAAGAGTCACTTTCATGTTGTATTAATTTAATGTAATGAAAGATCTCTTTAACTTTATCCTTTGGTTTCAATTAGCTCTGCATAAAGAATTCCAAGATCTACACTAAAACAGTTTGTAAGGTTTTTTTTTATTGCTAGACTTGTACTTTTTCTTCAAATGTAGTGAAAGTGCAATTGATGGAATGTAGCAGTAAAATTTATCTTAAACCGCTGAAGTTTAACAGGTGTGGTTATTCTGTGTAACTGAAAGAATGTTTAAATTTTGTTTCCAATTCTCAGTATAATTCAATTCAATTAATAATTCCTAAAGCTGGCATGGATTAAAAGTCAACCAATCCTTGCTATCAACCATTACACATATACTGTATTACAGTTAAATTAAAAAAAAATACATTCATGGTCTTGCGAATGTAAACACTCTTTGGTAGCTCAGCCAAAAAAAAAACAAGCCTATTGAAGTACTTAATTTTGCATTAAATGAAGCATCTACTTCTGTGCGTTTTCTCTGGACATTAAAATACAGTAGAAATTATGGCACAGATTTTCATTTTAATTGGGTTTGTATAATTTACTTAATTTCTTCTTTTTCTAAGCTTACTGCCAAAAATATCCAGTGTATGAGAACATTACTGAATCTCGCTCATTGCCACGGTACAGTTCTTGGATCATCTTGGCAGTTAGTATTGGCCACTCTGCAGGTATAGTATCTGTTTTACAGTCTTTCTATCTTGAAATTAAATTATTTTGATTTTGAGATTTGTGTAGGTCACAGAACCCTTAGCTATTCCAATGGCTGTTTATTTTTTTTAAACATTTAAACAACAGTAATATGTAATGGTTTAAAATGCAGTACTTGTGTAGTATTACCTATTTTTATACTCATTTGCTCTACTTTTTATGTTCTGCTTCTCAAGTGAGTGAATTAACTGTTTTGAGGATTAATAATTATACTAATCTTTCTGTCTTGTGTATAGTGCCCCTTTACACTTGCCTGTCTATCCATATGTGCATCCTTTAACATTTCTGATTAATTTATTGTGTATTTTTGTTATATGTAAATATGCACAAACATGTATGTTTATACAATATTTAGTATGAATCATTGTTTTCTGGACTTGTTTGAGCAAGAATTGATTCTTTGCAATACATTTTCAGAAGCAAAGTAGTAGTTATGGTGAGTAAAATGCATTACAAAACTTCATAGTGTAATGCTTCTTGACAGTGATTTTGTTTCCTTCTTTTTTCCTTTTGGCTCTTTTTGCACCAACCCACCCCCATGGCTTTGCTTCCAAGGACTGCAATATAGTGTACTCTTTTAAGAAAGTACAAAAAGAATAATCACAGGAAAGGTCTGTCATGTCCTCAAAGGGTGTCAAAGACAACTTTGCATTCAGTTTGTGCTTTGATAATAAAAAAATCAGTCAGACCTTTGCCCATGTATATAATTACTAAAAACGATATTTGCTTTACAACCAATTCCTTTATTTAATTCCAACAGAAATGAAATTGTAAAACATCTTTATTATCCTTGAATATTATATAGTTTACATCGGTTACTGTTTGAGGATGAGTAATTCCAAAACATGACAGAGTATATGAGGGTGCAAGTGACGTTATTTCAGTTTGCACTGTACAAATGAAAGTTAAATATTCTATGCCCTGTGTTTACTTAAAGCTTTATTGCAAAAAGCCTTCACCTCAGAATTTCATTTTTATGCTCTTATGAGTGATGTATTATACTGCCACACTTGTATAATTTTCAGGATCAATTTTTCCCCTTGGGAGGATTTCAGTATTAGTAGCGACAAGAAGACTGGTCTGGTGTATAGTCTGTGAGTGTTGGTAATACATACTAATGGTAGTACAGGAATATGTAGTATTTCACTCTTATGAATCAAGAAAGTTATGCGTTATGACAGTGTCAAGAACCATTGTTAAAATTAGTGTACATTATTTCTGACATATCTCTGGTGAGTTCCAGTACATTAAAGAATAGGTTGCATTGTGCTCAAGCAAATTGAAATGTCATTCATTTATGTTTGTATGCATATCAGATAGATTTTTACTTTCCCTATTGAAACATTTTCTGCATAAATAATCTGAAATTCTACTTCTAGAAAGTAAATAAAAATAAAAAAGTTTTTCTATACGTCATGATTGGCTTTTCTGATAGTAGTGTTTATTTACAGCATCTTGTGTGGATTCTTGGTTTGAAACCTGGAAGTGGAGGTGCCTTAAAACCAGGGAGGGCTGTGGAAGGTCCAAGCACTGTAAGGACATAGGGTTATGTTATCTTTCATCAGCTTTAAAACCGATCAAGTCTTTTATTGATTGCAGTCTTTATTCTCTTTTTATTTTATTATAGGTTTTGACAACAGCTGTCATGACAGATTTGCCTGTAATCTCTAATATTCTTTCCCGGCTATTTGAGAGTTCACAGTAAGTTCTTTATTTTGATTAATATCCCAAGACCACATTTCCAGAGGCAAATGCAAGTTTAGCTGTAACACAATTTTTTTATTTCTCAGATATCTTGATGATGTCTCCCTACATCATTTAATTAATGCTTTGTGTTCATTATCCATGGAAGCTATGGACATGGCATATGGGAATAATAAGGTATAGTTGGACTTCATTACCTTGGCGTAACCCTGTAAAGCCTGTCACTCTACTACAAATATACATGTACTTATTATTGCTGTAAATCTGTACTGTAAGTTACTGATAAAAAAAAAAGCAAAAAAAAAAAAAAAACCTTCATTCTTTTGCGTTTAACCAAACACATATTTTCTAGTTACCAATGGTATGTTTGGTTTTGTTATATGTACTGTTCTTGCTTAAGATTTTGCATAATATATCCTAAGAACATTTAACTGGACTTAAAAGTGTTATATGTGATTGTTAATTGTTTTATTAGAGCAATTGATAACGAACAAAAAAAGGCTACTGAGATCATTAAAGCTTGTCACTTATGTGTAGTTTAGGAAATTTACAGTATTCTCCCTCTTAAAAAAGGAGCATTTGAGTTATTTTTAAAGGTGTCAACCAGTAAAAAAAACTTGTGAACAACTAGCTTGTGATAAAACATATTTCAAAGGCAAGTGTGTTCATCACACTACTTGTACTTTTTATTTTTGGCAGAAAATCATGGTATACTATATGCATTTGAATAGTTTCCTGCTTGTATTGCATTTTTTTTGTCCAAGTAAACATTTAATATGTACAGATTCTGATAATTGTTATAACTACTGCACTACTTAGCTTAATGTAGGCTTTAATTGGTCAGAACTCTTTTGGAGCCTCTGGACTGCCTCCTTTTAAAATGTAACACAGTCCCACTCCTGACCAAGGACTGAATGTAGCCAAATAACCAACTGAACAAACCAGGCTTCCTGCCAGTCTTTACTTGTAATAGGACAATATGGTCCTATCTGTTTACCTGAGACTATGCACTGCCTTTTGTCAGTTAGAAACTATTCCAATCTGATTCAAATTCGTTAAACGTAGGATTAGGCAACCTTGGTATTTGTTGGTTCTTCCGGGACTTTCCTTTTTTCCCTGATTCTTTGGTGGTTCTTGCTTCTTACCAGTAAACCAATACAACAAGATTGCTTCCTGTGATACCCATCTTCATATAATGGTTTGATGACTGACATGTTTCCACTGTCGACACTTGTCTTTCTTTCCCAACTATGCTGGCCTCTTGTCCTGTAACTGTCTTTTTCTACCTAGTAATCCATCAAAACATTTTTTTTTTAATAGGAACCTTCTCTTTTTGCGGTTGCCAAATTGCTTGAAACAGGTTTGGTTAATATGGACAGAATTGAAATTCTCTGGAGACCTCTGACTGGTCATCTGCTGGAGGTAAATATAACAGTCATATAATGTGATCTACAGCTGTTGCAATCTTCTGTGGAGGTATATTTTATTAATCAGTTGTGCATATTTCATTATTGTACCATTTATGCTATCGACATTGTATTTTTTTTTCCAGTAAAAGCCTGAATTACTAATTATATATAGATATAGATTACATATAAAATGAATACAATGAGTTTTTAGTAGTTCACGTAGTAATTTCAGCACCACTTTCAATTTATTGAACTCTTTCTGTCTGTTGAATTCTTTTTTTACATTCCAAAAACTGGTTTTGTCTTTTGTTGTAGTTTTCATGTTTTGTCTTTTCTGTTTCCCCCCTTTTATTGCACCAAAATGATTTACGTAGAAGGTAAGTATGTGTGTTTTAGAATTCTGAATATTCCTGTGGCTTGGTAGATTCCTACATACTGCACACTAATTCATCATTTCAAATTGCCCAATGAAACTCTGCAATGCTGTATGAAAAATATGATTTTAATGAACATATGAGTATTAAGCATCCTGAGAGATGAAGGTAAAGTTACAGAAAGCAGTCGTCAGAATAAATAGTTGTTAACTTATTTTTTGTATGGCTACATTTCACATGCGTTTTGTGAGTTCTTTCTCACAAAATCAGTTACAGTGTGAGTGAAGCCTGTTTCATTGTAACATTAAAGTAATTTAATGTACTGCATTAATTGTAGTGACTGGTAAATACTTTTTACTACCAGACCCGTTCTGTTCAGGGCTGAAAGCCCTTATTACAAAACATGATTATATTAGTTTTGCTGTAAATCAAAATATATATTAAAACATTCTTAATCTTTTTTTTTTTTGTCAAAGACAAGTAGTAGCATGTAAATATAGTATACAGATGAAAGATTTTTCTGCCACATTTATAATAAAGATAATTTAAATTTTAACTTTATACATCCTAATATACACTGTACTGTATGTGCATATGTATGTTTTTGTGTTTGTGTATGTGTATTTAGCTTATGATATTTAAGATAATTATATTTTGATTTTGGGTGAATGAGTAAACATTCTAAACAATGTTTCTAAACATTGCAGGGGCTTTAGAATACCCATGCACTACCTTACTGAACCAAAAATAAGCCTAAGAGAATAGTTTTCAGAGCTGTCTCTCATTTATGCTTGTACATTAACTTTTTCATTATACATAAGGCAATGACGTATTTCTATTGCTGAATTTCACTTTTCAGGTATTAAGGCACACATCACATAGATTGATAGCTTTGTCTTTAATTTCATTTTACCTACACAGTCCATAACACATAACATTAACAAAAACATATCTAAATCTTTTTTGATTAGCCAGTCTAGCCAAAATACTTTCAGTTCATCAGGACCATTTTCCAATTTATTCAGGGAACTGCAGCTTTTTATGCCAAATGAGTGTCTTATTACCTAGCAATACATCTATTTAAAATAGTGGTTTTATTTAGTTATGAAGCTGCACTGCAAACTGGATGTGCTCATTAGGTATTCATTGTTTTAGTTTTTTTTAACTTTATAGCACTTTAAAGAACAGAAATGGCCAGGATATCCTTTTTACCTTCATGTTTGTCCTTATTACATGCATTGTGATTTTTTACTTTGCCTTGCAGTTGACTTGTATAATGGTAATTAAACTTGTGTTTCAGGCCACTGTTTGAAGGAGCTAAATTACTTTGAATAAGTAGTATTTTTTTCTAAATGATGGATAGTAAAATATTTTAATACATGCTTCAGGGTTCTTGATAGAAGTTTTTGAACAAAGAAAAATAAAACTGCTTGCTTCAAAAATTATAATTCCTTGTAAACCTTTTAACTATGTCTCTTATGGTTAACAACTTTCCTTTTAGTGCTGTTAGGCTTGAAAGGTTTGGTGTTTGTTGCAAAAATTGCCTATACAAGCATGCGGAATCAGATAAATCTGATTTATTTTAGGGTACAATTCATGGGTCTTATCACTTTTTTTGACTTGGGCTTGCTACTGAATTATGCCAATTTATGCTGACTTGAGGTGCAAACTGCATTCTATCTTGGTGAAATGTTGCTGGGATCTTTTTCCTAATTTTTAATTTTTTTTGAGAATTTGCCAAGAATGACACATCCACATACTTGGTTATCGTATATATACATTTTTATTACTTAGGTTTGCCAGCATCCCAACTCGAGGATGAGGGAGTGGGGAGCAGAAGCAGTAACATCACTGATTAAGGCGGGCCTAGTGTACAAGCATGACCCCCCACTTTCACAGAATCAGGTATTTCTTAAATTTCCTTGTATTAAAATGGCAATAGACAAATGTAACAAGGCAAAAGGTTATGTTCTCTCCTATTACTCATGCTACATACAATTAAATGAATAGCAGAGCTGTGTTATTATGTAGTTTTTTTGTATTTTGCCATTTTACTGCTTCTAGTTATATCTATCTATCCAATAGATAGAAATAGAAACTCGGCTAATATTTTCAAACAGATACTACCACTGGTGTCTGAAGAATATATGCAAACGGTGGTAGTCCTTAAATGTGTCACTTAAGTTTAAAGGTTAATAAGTGTATTAGCTTAAGTCACTAGAGTTTAAGAAAACTTTGTAGTGAACAAATTAAAGTAAGAAATTGTAAAAGGGGAGACCATTTACTCTTTCTGCTTCTTTCCTTATCCATCCTGAAATGCTCTTTGAGAGTGTAATTTACAATTTGATTGGAGGAATTCTACTGAATCTATTAAGTAAACACAGTAGACCAGAGACAGGCTACAAAATAAAGAAAAACAAGAGAAAATGAAAGCAAAATAGTGCCCTTTTTATTTTCCATACTCATCTCATTTTTCATCTTCAACCTAAATAATCTCAGTTTAAAAAGTTATATAAATAAAAAAAAAGTATGAAAATGGATGAAATAAAAATGAAATAACAGATATCTTCTTTATTTTACTGGTATAACATATTCAAGCCAAAAATGTTAGAACCCTTTATGTGGATTTGACTGACTAAAGTAATTTGAACTTTTAAACAAATTAAAACATGTTTGTCACTGCACTGTGCCACAGGTCCCAGAGAATGTAAAAATATCTCACAGTTTAAATAGTCTCCCATCTTACTCATGATGTGGCCCCCTTTAAAATAGATAACTTATGTGGACTTTATAAACATACTACTGCTTTTATTCCAAGCAGTAACTAATGAAGAGCCCCTGTTAAATATTTGTTAAATTTAGAAAGTTTATTAAATTCAGTAGTGAAGAGAAAAAATACTAGTTCTTTAATAGCTTGGTTGATAAGTTGTCAAGCATTACTTACTTCAAGTAGAATACTCTGGTGAATTTAAATTCTACAATTACATAATAATTTGTTTTCCAAGTTAAGAAGCAAGTCTAAGCATTAAATAAAACAGAATTTCCTAAAATAAAGTGTATTGCCATTTATGAATGAAGTGTTCTACAACTAACCCTACTAAACTCCTGCCTATTTATCCAAGTTCTGTGTGTTTTTACACCAGCCATCCAGAGTGCTTAGATCTTCTGGTCAGTTGTCTCTTGTTGTCCCTTGTACCAAGTGTAAAACCAAGGGGTATGGGGCTTTTGCAGCTGCTGCTCCTCGCCTGTGGAACTCTTTACCTCATCATATAAAAGAGTCGTCTACAATTGAACTGTTCAAAACAAGATTAAAGACTCATTTCTATTCACTTGCATTCCGTGACCTTCAGTAACTGATGGTTTCCTCATTGTGATTATATAACATTACTTCTATTTATTATTTATTTTATTTTTATTTATGTTCATATATTTTTATTTCTATTTATGTTATTTGTTTGTTTTTCTTTTATTCTAGCACTTTGGCCACAGCATTCCTATGTTGTTTTAAATGTGCTATATAAATAAATTGACATTGACATTAAACTGGCAGTGTTCTTCTTTTAGAGACTTCATTTGCTGTTACTGAACCCACTGAAGGAGTTGTCCAATATCTTGCATGGTGATATCCGACAGAAGCAGCTGGAGTGTGTTCTACAGATCCTTCAGAGCCAGGGAGATAGCCTTGGACCTGGCTGGCCTCTTGTCCTTGGTGTCATTGGAGCAATCCGTAATGATCAAGGGTTAGAAACAGCTTTAGCTCCTTTTTCACAAGCTGGGCACATTACATTTTCTACAGTTCCTTACATCCTTTCAATATATATATATACACACAGTGGTGTGAAAAACTATTTGCCCCCTTCCTGATTTCTTATTCTTTTGCATGTTTGTCACACAAAATGTTTCTGATCATCAAACACATTTAACCATTAGTCAAATATAACACAAGTAAACACAAAATGCAGTTTTTAAATGATGATTTTTATTATTTGGGGAGAAAAAAAATCCAAACCTACATGGCCCTGTGTGAAAAAGTAATTGCCCCCTTGTTAAAAAATAACCTAACTGTGGTGTATCACACCTGAGTTCAATTTCCGTAGCCACCCCCAGGCCTGATTACTGCCACACCTGTTTCAATCAAGAAATCACTTAAATAGGAGCTGCCTGACACAGATAAGTAGACCAAAAGCACCTCAAAAGCTAGACATCATGCCAAGATCCAAAGAAATTCAGGAACAAATGAGAACAGAAGTAATTGAGATCTATCAGTCTGGTAAAGGTTATAAAGCCATTTCTAAAGCTTTGGGACTCCAGCGAACCACAGTGAAAGCCATTATCCACAAATGGCAAAAACATGGAACAGTGGTGAACCTTCCCAGGAGTGGCCGGCCGACCAAAATTACCCCAAGAGCGCAGAGACAACTCATCTGAGAGGTCACAAAAGACCCCAGGACAACGTCTAAAGAACTGCAGGCCTCACTTGCCTCAATTAAGGTCAGTGTTCACGACTCCACCATAAGAAAGAGACTGGGCAAAAAACGGCCTGCATGGCAGATTTCCAAGACGCAAACCACTGTTAAGCAAAAAGAACATTAGGGCTCGTCTCAATTTTGCTAAGAAACATCTCAATGATTGCCAAGACTTTTGGGAAAATACCTTGTGGACTGATGAGACAAAAGTTGAACTTTTTGGAAGGCAAATGTCCCGTTACATCTGGCGTAAAAGGAACACAGCATTTCAGAAAAAGAACATCATACCAACAGTAAAATATGGTGGTGGTAGTGTGATGGTCTGGGGTTGTTTTGCTGCTTCAGGACCTAGAAGGCTTGCTGTGATAGATGGAACCATGAATTCTACTGTCTACCAAAAAATCCTGAAGGAGAATGTCCGGCCATCTGTTCGTCAACTCAAGCTGAAGCGATCTTGGGTGCTGCAACAGGACAATGACCCAAAACACACCAGCAAATCCACCTCTGAATGGCTGAAGAAAAACAAAATGAAGACTTTGGAGTGGCCTAGTCAAAGTCCTGACCTGAATCCAATTGAGATGCTATGGCATGACCTTAAAAAGGCGGTTCATGCTAGAAAACCCTCAAATAAAGCTGAATTACAACAATTTTGCAAAGATGAGTGGGCCAAAATTCCTCCAGAGCGCTGTAAAAGACTCATTGCAAGTTATCGCAAACGCTTGATTGCAGTTATTGCTGCTAAGGGTGGCCCAACCAGTTATTAGGTTCAGGGGGCAATTACTTTTTCACACAGGGCCATGTAGGTTTGGATTTTTTTTTCTCCCTAAATAATAAAAACCACCATTTACAAACTGCATTTTGTGTTTACTTGTGTTATATTTGACTAATGGTTAAATGTGTTTGATGATCAGAAACATTTTGTGTGACAAACATGCAAAAGAATAAGAAATCAGGAAGGGGGCAAATAGTTTTTCACACCACTGTATATATATATATATATATAGTGATAGATAGAGGTCTCCGTGACCCCTTGAACCCTCAGACTAGACGTCAGACACCAGGTAAAAGTCCAAATATGAATATTTATTAGGACAATAAAGTGCACAAAGCACCCTCCTCTCCACAATACTCAATAATAATAATAATAATCAATAACAAATATCCTCCACACTCCCAGACACATTGCCACCCTTCCACCCAGCTCAGCTCAACGTCTGGGATTTCCCATCGTCCTTTTATACACCCTGATCCGGAAGTGTTTCGCCCTCTCTGTCCATGTGACTAGGAACACTTCCGGGTCATATAAAAACTCTTCTTCACCCCGGAGGCACGTCGTTTCTTCCTGTCATGTGATCATGACGCACCTCCGGGTTATAGGGCACATAAGAGTCCGACAACCTCCCTACAGCGACTCCTGGAGGCCCCCATGGTATCCAGCAGGGCTGTGCATATAAACTACAGAGTCCATGATGCCCTGCTGGAATTCGGGGCACGTCCACGCTGCTGGGAGAGCTGCTCCCGGCGGCCTGGGGGTGAGGGCCGGAGTAGAAAGCCGGCAATCCTTCACAATACCCCCCCCCTTAGCGAAGCCAACTGGGGCGAAGCGACCAGCCCCGCGAGGGACGTCCTCCTCCATGAGGACGCATTAGCCGGACCTTGGCTACGTTGTCTAGGCTCCCCAGCGGACCTTGGGGGAACGGTGTATCTCCTGTCCCACCGCTTCCCTGTCCTCTGGGGACAACTTCTCCACACGTGGCCTGTCCGACGACAGTTGTAACACCGACGATGTCCTCCTGGTTGTCCCCCTCTGCGAGACCAGAAACATCTCGGGAACTCCGTCAATGTTTGCTCTGCCCTTTCCTTCGCCAAGGAGGGTTTTACGGCCACTTTGCTGCTCTCAGCCCATCTCTCTGTCTTGTCAGGAGACCCGTGTTTCATTTTGTGGATCTCCTGCTTATTCTGGGGCTTGTGCACAGCGTGAGGCTCTCTGTGGAGAAGAGAGAGCCTCTTTGCTGTTTGCACGCCCGTTGTTCTACGCATTATAGGAGGCGGCATCATTAGTACCACCTCGCCCCGGGTAACAGCACTTTTCAGCTGCCCCGGTTTGATCGGCATTTCCTCCGCCCCTCCAGTAACGAGTGACAACTCCCTCATCACGCGGGTCGGGGTCTCGAGGTCCGTATCGCTCCGGGAAGCCGTCTCATACCGCTGTCCCGGTTCGATCGGACCTTCACCCGACCACTCAGTCACCATTCCACAATCTATTGTCGGGTTCACAGTGCTTTGACACCCGCTACTAATTAAACGCGGTGCCGGATCACACTGTGTCCCTTTATGCTGTACGGCACAGATTTTATTTCCCTGAACCGCCCTTTTAATCTGGGGTATATCCACAGTTTGGGTCTCTCTATTAGTAAAAGAGAGCCCTTTTTCTGTCTGAACACCCTTTGATTTTTTATTAGAAGGAGGCGGCATCTTCAGCACCTTATCGCCCCGAGAGACAGTACCTTCCAACTGCTCCAGTTTGATTGGCACTTCCCCCGCCCCTTCTGTCATTATCCCACCCTCTCGTGTAGGGCTTGCAGTGGTTTGGCACCCGCTACTTATCAAGCGCGGGCCCATTTCACACTGCGTCCCTATTTCATTATATATGGTACTGGCATTTCCCACCTGTACCGCCAAATCATATAACACGGGATGCTCTCGACCAAACCGCCGTAGGTATTCATCCAGCTTTTTTAACGGCGCTTCAGCTGCTGCTCCCAACTCTCCAACAATCTTCTGTATTGTTGCCACAATCTGTAAGAAACTGTGCACTGGCTGAAGCAACTTCTCCAGCCCGCGCACATCAAAAAAGTTATTTAATTCAGCCGGAGGCATGCTCAAGAGATCACTAGCCTTACCCTCCGGCTGGGAGCCAATGAGCACGCCCGCTCCTGGCACGTGCTCTGACGGGTTCCGCAAGGGAGCCTGGGATTTGGAGTTTTCGGAGGTCCGCGGTGCCGCTTTTGGCTGACTGCGGTCCGTCTGTCTCAATTTATCGACAGATCGCTCAGTCATTTCCCGGACCTCCTTACCTTTTTGTAGGGAGAGCGGTGCTTCGCTTGCCTCCCCTTTCCTTTTCAGAAAAACCAAGTCCGTCTTTTCCGGGGTGAAGACGAAAACATCAGGACGCGTACCGTCTGTTTCCCCCACTCTTTCCGGGGTGGTCACGTGCCCTTCACCAGCATCCGACATGTGGAAGTCCTTCGTTTTATTTTCAGGCCGTGATGAGCGTACACCATCATCTTCAGGAGGTTTTCCTGCCCTCCGCAGAGTCTCCGGATGGACACCTGGGAGGTATGTGCACGGTACAAAATGGGTTATTTTTAAAAGGTTTTCAAATGCTTCCTCGGCACATACCTCTTTGAAGTCGTCCTCCTCCGGATGTCTCTCCCGAGACACATAACCGCTCCATGGCTCGTCTTGAGCATAGGCCATATTAAACATAGGACCTCCACTTGGGCTGCCGCTCTGCTTAAGTTTTTTCTTCCCCATGACGTTCTTGGAAACGGAAGGTTTTTGCGACGTTGCAGTGTGTCAGAAAGTTGTCTTCTCAGGGTTCTGTCCACAGTAAAAATTATTTAAATTCAGGTCCTCTGCCAAATCTGACGGCCAGAGAATCCTGCCGACTACGCCAACTGTGATAGATAGAGGTCGCCGTGACCCCTTGAACCCTCAGACTAGATGTCAGACACCAGGTAAAAGTCCAAATATGAATATTTATTAGGACAATAAAATGCACAAAGCACCCTCCTCTCCACAATACTCAATAATAATAATAATAATCAATAACAAATATCCTCCACACTCCCAGACGCGTTGCCACCCTTCCACCCAGCTCAGCTCAACGTCTGGGATTTCCCATCGTCCTTTTATACACCCTGATCCGGAAGTGTTTCACCCTCTCTGTCCACGTGACTAGGAACACTTCCGGGTCATATAAAAACTCTTCTTCACCCCGGAGGCACGTCGTTTCTTCCTGTCATGTGATCATGACGCACCTCCGGGTTATAGGGCACATAAGAGTCCGACAACCTCCCTACAGCGACTCCTGGAGGCCCCCATGGTATCCAGCAGGGCTGTGCATATAAACTACAGAGTCCATGATGCCCTACTGGAATTCGGGGCACGTCCACGCTGCTGGGAGAGCTCCTCCTGGCGGCCTGGGGGTGAGGGCCGGAGTAGAAAGCCGGCAATCCTTCACAATATATATATATATATATATATATAATATGTCTTTATATAATGCAGACTCTTAGAATTATGTGTGCTTTTTCACATAGGATCAAAGGTGGACATTGGCTAAACACTTGCACACAAAACATCGCGGTTGTAGATTTCGCACCCATCTCTACATGTGTGACACTGACCAAGTAACTTAATCTGCCTGTGTGCTTCAGTTATATAAATATTTATCCTTACAAATGATGCAGTAGTGAATATTTAAAGAGGTTTATAATATTATTCCCTCTCAAATTTTCTATTAAGCAAAAAAGTACTGCATTTACTTTACCTTCTTTGTAATATGAATAAAATTAAAAGGAAATAATCATTGAGATTCTGAAGCTTAAGAGCTTTCAACCTTGAGGTTGACAATCACCAATGTCCTCCTTTTTGTGACATTTTAGCAAATTATCCAGCACAACAGATGGGTCTAAATATAAATCTCAGTCCATACAGTTTGATCTGCATGCTTAATGCAAAATAGTTTTTTTGTGTTCTTACGTGCTTCTTCCAGTTTTGTACACTGGACACGAGGAACACTCTAAAACATAAATTCTATGTTCTGTCTCTCATACAAGAAAATTAATTTAGGCTACTGTTTTTTTATTTTTTTTTTATTTTAGAGAGTCCTTAATTCGAACAGCCTTCCAGTGCCTACAGCTAGTGGTTACAGATTTTCTGCCAACTATGCCTTGTACTTGTCTGCAAATTGTAGTAGAGGTTGCAGGAAGTTTTGGGCTCCAGAATCAGGAGCTTAACATCAGCCTAACTTCAATTGGTCTTTTGGTGAGTACCATACATGACATTATCTTTTGTTTTTATCAGAATAAAATTTGAAGCATATTGTATTTTTAACAGATTTGTTGTTTGGTGAAATGGAACAACTAATTGTCTGAGAAAGGTGTAAATTCCTAAGTTTAACATAAAACTGTAACTCAGTGTTCTAGGTTGATTGGCAGTGCCGTCAGAATTGGTGACTGCCTCCCAAATACTGTAATATAGTTATAACTTGTGTGTCTTTGGCACGAACACTAGGAACTACAAGTAATCAGAACCCAGCTAAACAGCTGGCTTAGTGTTTCTTACATTCATTTGGAATTTAAAATGTATAACATTTTACCTCAGCTTTTACCTACTTCATTGTCTTTTGTACATCTTCTCATGGTGGGTTTTCACTCTTTACACAACCACCTCAGTCACTCAACATGCTGACATTTATGACACAGAGAGATAAAGAGTAATCTGCTCAAAAATGCTGCGGTCTCCTTTTGCCCACTGGCCTCCCAAAATAAAACATAAACACTAAAGCCCACGCTTGTGTTTTATTATTTGTGATCGGTTACCTACTGCACTTGCTGGTGACTGGAAGATATCATGAGTTGCATATTTGTTTATTATATACTATGGTTTAAGAGACATCAGAAAAATTTTGATGAATGCATTTCAAATCAAATGAACATCACTGTCACAATGTCATTCATATAATTAGTAGTACTGAATTGAAACCCCTTGACAGCTATGTCCTCTTAAAGCTCTCTCTTTTTTTCCTAATTGACATGAAGTGTTCTTTTATATTATGCATTTAAAAATAAAAAAGTATTAAATGTTACTGTAAGTATTTTTAGAATAGCGCCACATGTACCTCAACCATTAAAAATGACACCTTGCTTGTAACCTTGTAAAAGGGGATCTTCCACCAATCTTGACAAACACCTTCATTAATATTGTGTCCAGATGAATTCCACCCTCCATGTTTCCACATTTTCAAAGGTAAACTTCACAGGTAACATCCCTCGAACAGCTTTCTCATCCCAACACTTTCCCAGTTTACTAGTTTTTCTGCACTTTTAATGTGTGTCCCAAATGAAGTAAATATTATGAATAACACAGTTAAGTGAATAGTCTTTATGCCTTTATATTATGTTTTCTAGATTTATAATATCTAACTTTTTTTATTGTTTCTTCAACAGTGGAATATCTCAGACTATTTTTTTCAAAGAGGAGAAATAATTGAGACAGAATTGGATAAAGAAGAAGCAGTCTTAGAGAAACAAGCAAAAGAGAAAGGAGTTCCTTTGAATCGTCCTTTTCACCCTGCACCCCCATTTGACTGCTTATGGTTATGTTTATATGCAAAGCTGGGAGAGCTGTGTGTAGATCCTAGACCTGCAGTGAGGAAGAGTGCAGGACAAACACTGTTCTCTACCATTACAGCTCATGGAACTTTACTGCAGCAAGCTACATGGCATACTGTTGTCTGGAAGGTAATAATCTTTATAAAGTCCTTATTAATAACACACTATATATTTGTTATGCCTGATTCTCAGTACAGGGTTTATTTTGTAGTATTAACTAGCCTCTCAGATAATAATAATAATAATATTATTTATTATTAATAAGACATTTTATTTACATAGTGCTTTTCACATGCTCAAAGTTCTTCACAAAAATTCAGAAAGAACAACAGGGCATATGCAACTTTGGACACAAATAATATTTGCATAAAAGGCTAAATAAAGATAAATACAGGATATGCAATGCGTTGAAATAGAGAAAGAGAGGAGAGACAGAGACAGTAAATCTGAGTAAAATACAAAACTATCAAAACATTAAGAAATCCTTAAACAAATAAAACTGTTCCTGAGCATCTGGACAAAATGGATAAACTGAAATACAGGTCAGAAAACCTAGGAAAGTTAAATGCCTTTCTGATCAAGTTAGTTTTAATTTGTTTTTTTTTTTGTTTTTTTAAATGAATTGTGGCAGCTGATCTTATTAATTTAGAGAGGTCATTCCAAAGTCTGGGAGCTAGGGAGCTGATGGCCTTATCATCCATAAAGTGCAAGTTAGTTTGGGGCACAGTATGTTTCCAAAATCAGTGGGCCTTAGTTGGCAGACAGGAGCAAACTGATGGGGGAGGTTACTGATGTAATCCGGTGCAGGGCCTTTTAAATCTTTATAGGTTATAAATAGAATTTTTTTATTCAGTCCTATAAGAAACTGTGAGTCAGTGAATGTGGAGCAGGATGGGTGATGTGCTTGCTGTTGTGGGTCTGTATAAAAGTTCTTGCAGGAAAGTTCTGAACCAACTGGAGCTATGATAACAGATTAGAAGGGAGAGCTTCCACTAGGGAGTTACAGTAGTCAGTATGGGATATAATAAAAGTCTGGACAAGTATCTCAGCATTAGAAAAGGAGAGGAATGACCAAACATAAGTTATGTCATGGAGATAGACGTAATAAGGTTTCTTAATGTGGTTTATGTGGGTAGAATAAGAAAGGGAGCAATCAAAATGGCATCAAGACACCTAGCAGAAGAAGGTCTGATGGCATCATCACCAAATGTGATTGAAAAGGGGCTCATTTTCTTGTGGTGAATTTTATTGCCAATTAGCAAAACTTCAGTTTTATGCAGTTAAGTTTATTCCATGCACGTTTTAATTTCACTGAGGCAAGTTGTGAGATGAGCAAAATGTAATGAACTTTTAATGCTGAAATAGATCTGAGTGTCATTCGCTTATAAATGATAACCCATTCCAAAACAACAAATAATATGGCCAAGAGGAAGCGTGTAGAAAGAGAACAGCAGTGGGCCTAGGACAGGGCCTTGAGGAGGGACTCCTTGCTTGACTAGCACCGATGCTGTTGCAAAGTCTAGGAAACTTTTTGTCTATCAGTCAGATATGACTTAAACCACTGGAGGGCAGTGCCTAAAACAACCAGAAAGTTCTCACTTCTGATCAGTAGAATATCATGCTTGCCAGAATCAGATGCTGTACCAAGGTCTAACATAATTAATATACTGGTCTGCCTAGAATCTGCTCCCATAAGTAAATCTTTAGCTACAGAAAGGGTTCCATTATCTTGTTACAAGTTAAATTGTATGATGAATTGGGAAGCCATAACATGCTCAAGACCTTTACACAGAAAAGGTAAGTGGGACAGAGAGGTAGAAAATTGTTCAGGTTGTCAGCATCAAAACCAGACTTTTTTAATGTTGAGATTATAGAAGCAATTTTCCAAGTAGCTGGCACACAACCAGTGTCAAGAGATGTATTTATTATTGTCATAACAGTTGGGATTGTAGGCAGGATTTGGAAAGTGTGGTGGGGATGAGGTCCAGTACATAAGTAGTGGGCCACATCTTACAGACCATGTCATTAATAGATGGAGATGAAACTGGTAAAAATTTGAAAAAGAAGCTGGATAGAGTGGGAAGATGGGGAAAATATAAAAAGAAGATGAACTTGTATTAGTTGAATTATTTAGGTTTTTAATTTTATCACGGAAAAAGTGAAGGAATATTTCAGTGGTCGGGGCCAGTCAGGCTGAATTAGTTTATTAACCAAAGAGAACAAAAGCCTCAAGTTATCATGGCCACTTTCAGTTACTCTGCCACAGTGTGGATTCTTGGCCACAGTTGATGCATCTCCATAAGCCATTTAATGACTGGAGAAAGTCTGAGCATGCACAGTGAAGCCAGTTTTACATGACCTTTTCTAGGTATCCTTCAGCTGCTTTTATAGACTGCAACACTGAATTACGTCATGGAACTGAATGCTTAAAGGAAACCTCCTTGTGTCTTAAAGGAGCTAGTTAGTTAAAGATCATAAATGAATCCAGCAAGGAAAGGACAGAAATTTTTTAAAGGTTTTCTGAAACAAATTTGATGTTTACAGTTTTGAGCAGGGTGGGGCATTGAGACGGTAAAAAACACTGCTTTATGATGAAAGAGGCCCAAATCATCAATGAGTTAACAATTTAGCCATATCAGATAAAAAAGACCCATTGTGTTTTGGAGGACGGTAGAGAATAATAAGTAAAAAGGAGCATATTTGTTATTAGTTGGACAGCTTTATTAATTTAAATGATAAAATATTATACTATAGTATAACTCCTTTTGCCCAAAGGGTTTTTTATCATTATTGCTCCTAAATTACATACCCAAAAATGAATGGTTGTTACTCTGCCTATGAAATAAAGGAGCTTCAAATGCCTGAAATGTAGTCAGTATAGCACTCCAAAATTTTAAAAGAAAATCTTTATATGATTAAAACCCCTTGTTTCACACCAAAAACAGCTAAATAAAACACAAAAAATTCGTAATTTTAGGAACTTCACTCAAAAAAATAGATTTTACAGTGTGTAACTAAAACATTTTATGATGCACAACACTGGAATCTTTTTTTTTTTTGTGTGTGTGTGTGTGTGTCTCAATCTGTCAGCTATTATTGTACCAAGTGTAGACGTCATATCCCATAGCATTGCAGCATTATACTGCTTGGCACAAGGTGTCCCACTTTTTGGAAACATTTAGTCTCTTGCACCTAAACACTCTTTCAAAGCAAGTATTGCAATTGCATTTTTTAAAATTCTTTTAGAAGAAAGTATGCACACACACACTATATATGATTCTGAAGCAACAATTAAACAATTTGTTACTGTATACATATAATTATCTATCCTTCCAAACTTTTGCTTTCAAAATTATTTTTCATGCCATTCCTTAAAACAATTTCTGTTTACCTCAAAACACAGTGAAGCCTTACATTTTGTACAATAGATTGGGACTTTGTTTTGCAATTCACGCATCTTTTACTGCATTCTGTTTTAGTTCACCCACAAAGGTTTAGAGTGTTTTTATTTTTTTATGTTTTTGTTGTTGCTTTTTTCTTGCATTTCACACCTGGAATAAACTAAGTATATATATACATTTTCACACCAGCTTCATCCATTTCTGTTTTGCGGTGTGGAGGCAATGTCTTTCTTGGCAACCTCAGAGCTAGTTACGCACATATACACCTACATCATTCACACATGGGTCAGTATAGAGTATCCAACCTAAACAGTATATTTTTGGCATGCAAGTCTAAAACTGACATACTTAAAACAGTGGAGTGGAGCAGTGCCATTTGATTAATTGGTTCCCCACATGAAACTGGGAGCAGTGCCTCTGCGTGATATAAGTTCAGTCAATCGAAGAAGGATCCCCATGAAAGTTCACTTAGAATGATTCAGTGCTATTCAACAAAGGGGATGCTCCCCATGTGAAACTGCAAGCAGCACAGCATGATACAAGTACAGTCAATCAAAGAATGAATGACCCTTGAAAGTTCGCACAGCTTGATTTAGTGACATTTGATAGGTTCCCCAAGTAAAACTGGAGAAGCACTGTCCAGAAAACTAACGGGAAGAATGTACAGCAGACAGTCTTTATGTATGGAAATTGAACATACTTGAACTGTAAAACTGCATGCCACAATGCTTCAAAGTTATACTATGAGCAATACTTACAAATCAAGTGTAGCATCGAGTTCTTCAGCAAACACGTCATTCTCAATAGAGTCAAAAATTTGATCAGAATCTTTCTCAGCGTCTTCCTATTCAGTATCACTAGCATTCTGTAACTTTTCTAGAAAGTCTTCAACCGTATGTTTTCCTTTTTTTTTTTTTTGAAGAAGTCATTTCCCTAATACAAACTTGAAGTCTTAATTGTGCATTTACCAAACAGTCCCCATGCACTCTGACTGAAGCTTTTTTGCATAAAGTTCAGCTGTCAACGCACACAAATATATTACCCGCCTTTTATGCACAACTGTGACATGTAATATAAATGACCAATCATACACAGCTACACGTCATTGGAATTCTCTCCACCTCAGCTATCCAGTGGTATTGAGTGTTTCACTGTATGTGGCTTGACATACTTTAGGTAGGATATTTGGTAAAAGCAGGTTCATTCAGCCGTGATGTGCTGCTCGCCTTAGCATATATGTGTGCAAATCACATATTTTGCTAATGAAACAGAGCAGTCAACCTGAAAACTTATGATTTATTTAATAAGACAACTATGGGTATGTAAAAATACCATTATTGCTTTTGGTTGACTTGTGGGTTTATTGAAAGGTGCACAAACAACTTTGAAATATGCCACTGTCCCACTGTTAGGGCACTTAAGTGTTAAGTGCATAAGTGGCTAAATAGGTTTTGTAAAACAAGTGATGTTACAGTAAAACTTGCAATGTGAAATATTCTTTGATTATGGTCAAAGGAACAAGTCCTTCAGTTATACTGTGTTAGACATATTCAGTACAGATTTTGTATTGTGGCTTTATCTAAATTGAAGATTGTCTTATTTTTGTATATTTTCTATGTTGTAGCTTATTTTTATGCTCAAATTTGATTTATTTGTTTATTTCACCATAAATACTTCAATCATTTCAAATTATCACCAGAACCTTTTTCAGGATACCTTTGAAAGTCTGTGTCATTAAACTAAGTGTCTGTACAGCATGTCCTCTTTTTTTAAGGAGTGAATTCTTTTTTTTTCTTGAAGGTGTTGTTCAATCTTTTGGATCGAGTTAGAAAATCGTCAACAACAGCGGACAAGGAAAAAATTGAATCAGGTGGTGGGAACATTCTCATTCATCATTCAAGAGACACTGCTGAGAAACAGTGGGCTGAGACATGGGTCTTGACTTTGGCAGGAGTGGCAAGAATCTTCAACACTAGGAGATATTTACTACAGTCCCTAGGTAGGGTTTCAGTGGCAGTGTTTCATCTAGGTATAAGATTTGTTAGGTTAATATTTGATTTCATGCACTTATTAGAAGTAATTTTCTGAGTAACTGTTAATTAGTATTCTTTTTACTGATCTGACCAGTAAAACCATACAAGTGGACCAAGTGTGAAGTTTTACAAAGCTCAGCTGCAGTGACCTAAAATCTACTTGTATGTTTATGTAATGCAGTACATCAATTCCTTATTTTAAAGAATAATTGACTTCGATTTTGATAGCATTCTTTCTTTTTTTAGTATGTTTGTGTCTCTCATTCTTAGAATAAAACAGATGCAGATTCTATTTCCCAGTGTGCAGGTATTCCTAGTAGCTTGTCACCGTGCGGTTTGCATGTTAGATTCAAGAAATATAGTTTTGGACTTTTTATGCACTGTATAATATTAAGCATAGCAGAATGGTGGTACAGTGGCCAGGGCTGCTGTCTCATGGATCTATAGTTTTATTTTCAAATCCTGCACTCAATCATTGCCTGTGTACTGTTTGTAAGTTCTCCCAGTGTCTTTGTGGGTTTGCCACTGGTTACTCTGAATTTCTCACCACATTCCAAAAGACATTTATAATAAGTTATTAGATCACTCTAAATTTGTCCCAGTCTGTGTGTGTGTCCGTGTGTGTCCTATTCAAGGTTTCCTGACTTATGTCTAACCCCAGGACTCCACATTAGTTTAAATAACATTAAGCTGATTTAAAGATTTATGAGTCTAGTGTTAAAAATGTATTGTTTTGTCTAGGGAGAAATTTAAAAAAAAAAAGAAAGAAACCTGATACCATTGTGCACACAATGGAGCAAATTAAAAACATTTTGTTTTAGCTTTAGCTATTGTACTTCATGCTTGGACAATAACCTCAAGCGCTTGTATAAAACGGTTTTGAGCAGCATAACTTTTGCCATATTACATATTACTTTAACATACACCGATTAACTTTCCTGTCTGGTACTTTCTCATTCACGTATTTAGACAGAACTTGTAAGACATGCAAGACAGTAGAATTGTTTGAAAATCATGCATCGTGCTTTGTTAAGTGCTGTTCCCCACCTAGCAGGGAATTATGCTTTTGAGTGTTCTAATAATATCATGCTGTCCACTTCTTCACAGCTATTAATGAAGATGTGCATTAGTTTTTGAGTCATTGCTAGAGAGCACTCCAGATGCTTTGTGCTCATCATAAGTTGTGGTGTATGCAGTAAGACAAAATGTTCTTCTGCTCTGTAGATGTGCTACATGTATTTTTGAATTTTTTATACAATCAAGGAGTTTACATTTGATACTCTTTAAGTTGATTTTGAATTTTGTGGAGTCTTTATCTTTTTAAATCCCCATAAAATATGTCATTTTCAGAGCTGTTTTACTTGTTCTACAGGGGATTTCTTCAAAGCCTGGGAAGTGCTTCTGGATCATATCCAATCAGCAGCACTCAGTAAGAATAATGAAGTCTCCCTAGCTGCTTTAAAGAGTTTCCAGGAGATTTTACAAATAGTTACCCCTGTGAAAGATTCAGAGAAACAAGATGCTCTTGCAGGTGTAAATATGCCATCCATGATTGATTCAGTGACTGCATCAGGCCCCGGAAGACCCCTTCTTAGAACAGATTCCGTTGGAGAAAAACTGACCAGGTATTATGGACCTGAACAGATACCGCCTGCTGATGAGATAGAAGATTCAACATTGTGGTGGTCTGCTTGGAATGCCTGGTACAGAATAGGGACTGATAGCACAAGGCCACCAACTAGTACAGAAAAACTAACCTTTATACCGAGTCAGCCTTTTCTTACTGCCCTCATCCAGATATTCCCAGCATTGTACCAGCACATCAAAAATGGTTTCAGCATGGATGATCTAAAGAAACTGGGGGTGATATTGCATGGTGCTGTGTCTGTTCCGATCAGTTCAGATGCCTCTCCTTTTATATTACCATCCTACACTGAAGCTGTGCTGACTAGCTTGCAAGAAGCAGTATTAACATCTTTAGATGTCTTGCAAAAGGTAAGCTCTTTCTTTTGTGCTGTCTTATTTATAAGGGAATATGACAACTCAAATAATGCTATTATCACCATTGTGCTTTTTTCTAAGGGTCACTTGAGATTGTTATGTTTAATAACAAAAATGATCAGAATGTTTGTTCTTTTAAAAGATTTAAAAAGATTTATCTTTATGATAAAAAAGGAACATTTCAGAGAAATGATTTGAAGAATAAATGCAATGTGGCATATATGAATTACAACACAATACGGTTGTTTGACAGAAATTATGCTAGGGCAGTTCCTGCAACTGTAGTCCATTACCTGAGAAATCGGCTTTCCTGTTATTTCTTCCATTTTTTTTCCCCCACAAGGGTTTTTTTGGACTTTCATATCTTCTTAGAGAGTCAAGGCTGGAGGCCTGTCAAAAAAACCATTGAACCCATTGAGACATTCCTTATATGAATTTGGGCTATACAACAAATAAATCATTGTTTTTGTTATAGTACTATCTATTTAAGGGTTGTATGCAATTAATGATATTTTTAATGTTTCAATTGAAATTGCAATCTTTTTTTTTTTTTGAATTATGCACTTTTTTGTTTGTGTAAGTATTGCACACCTATGCAGAGCATTCAGATTCTATAATGTTTGTTTTCTGTAGATCTTAATGGCTATGATTCGGTAGGTTTGTTGTTCATTGAATGTAAAACAAACATGACTATTAACAATGTCATTGGATCTTTGAAAGTCTTTGCTAAGCAATCAAAACTGAAAGCTATGATAAACAGATTGGACAACTAATATTATAAGACCTGCTGGGAATTTTATTTCTCCTGAAGGAACTTTCTATCTCTAATTGCATAACTATGTTGAATGCATATACCTGCTATGTGTAAGACTTAACCTTTTAAATTATTATCTAAAATTGGAATTTTGTCCAGATTCATTGATCTAACTACTCTTCCTAATTTGTTGTTAACAAAAAAAATTGGCAGAAGAAAATGAATTCGTTTTTTTTTGTTTTTAAGATAATATTTTCATTGTTATTGCATATACTTTGGCAAGAAAACAAGTTTTATTGTTTGTTTTAATGTTAGAACTTAGCTGAAATGTCATTATTGCATTAAAATTGGGGAAAAAGTCTTGATTTTCTGCTTTTCATAATGTTGTATTGCATTTATAATATACACATTTATTTAGTTTGGTTTATTTTAATAATACAAATATTATTAAATAATATTTGCTGCTTGTCACCTATTATATAAACTTAGAACATGCAGTGACTGTACAGAACATGGTACAGCAACATGGTTCAGTAGACACAAGACAATAAACATTAGAAATAAATATGCAATAAATAGTAGGAAAGTTATGTGTTAGCAGCCTAATGGAGGTAAAAATTGTGAATCTGGTGGCACAACTTTAAATGCCATGAATTACTTGCTGGATAGAAGTGAGATACAACCTTCGCAGGAACAGTGACAGGAGATGCATGTTTTTGAGAAACATCTGCATTTGCCAAATCCAAAGGGCAAATTGTTGTTGGGTTTATATTTTAATCATAGAATCCCTTAATGAACACAGTGCTGCTCATACAGTACATGCATATTACTGCGTGGTGTTTTTGAAAGTAGTACCTTAAGGTAATCAGGTATAACTTGATTATGTATTGGAAATATTAGTTGTATAGAAAATTCCAAATTGTTTTGGGCTTAATGGCTTGTCCTCATCTAAACGTTTGTTTTTATGTACCATATCACAAAGAATTACAGGTCATTGGTCAACTCTAATTTTTTTCCTCTGATCTGAGGCAGTATGTTTTGGAAAGTTTAGTTTAAAGGGGGTACTGTGATGTTAGGTAATCACTATATGTCTTGAAACTAGCATGTAGATTCAAATCAGCTGATTTAGTTGTTATAACAATCATTACTGGAGGTTTTTTTTTGGTTTTTTTTTGACACTTTGTGTTACTGGATCATACAGAATGTGAAAATTACTTGTTTTTCTTAAGGCCGGTACCTGGTACCCATGGCCTTGAAACTATGATACTCTGAACTGTAACTTGTATATGATAAAAAAAAAAAAAACTTCTCTTAAGTACCTTCATCAGCGATATGTATAATACAGCATTTATCTCCCATGTTGTGGTCTTGGCAAACCAGACAGAAAAAGTACATCCTAAAGACACATTTGTGAGGTTAATTGATGATTTTAATTTGACCATCTTCATGTGTGAGTGTGTGTGTATCTGATTGCCTAAAGCCTCTACTATGGTTGCATTTTGCCTTGCGCCAGATGCTATGGAAATATTCTGTAATAAATAATTCCCATTCTGAAAATGTAAAATTTATTCCAACATTACAATATGAAAATGTGTTGTATATTATTGATATTTTGTATTATAAAATTATCCAGGGCATTTAAGCAGCTGAAGGAGAGAGCACATGCTTCAATTTAAGGGAATGGAAATAGGCCTTGCTTAGCCTCTCAGTGTAAAATGGGCATGGCTGTGATGTTTTTATATTCTTTTTTTTTTTTTTTTTTTTTAATATCAGCTATATTTGTAATAATGGGGGTTTTAACTGATTGTTGTATGTATGTATGTATGTATTATTTTGTTTCACACTCTACCTTGAAGGATTTTTGTAGGTAATGTATATTATACTGTTTAGCCAATAAGTATTAAAGTAAGAAGTTACTCATATTCTTATCTCCATTTAGGTGACTATGGCATACATTCATTCATCAATCCTATCAATATTTAAATTATATTATACAGTTGTTAAACTATATGTTTTACATTTGTGTCATTTTGCAGTGCTACATTTTATTACAAAATTTGGTCTCTATTTACTGAGCGTTACTGCAACCAGAAATCTGGGGTCACATCTAGTATTTGTGGCTAGTTGGATTAAGCAGGATCCCACACAATGCATGGACATTACAGTGATGCCCCTTTTTAAAAACGTTTCAAGTCGCTTGCTAGGCTATGATACAGACATGACTTCCCCTTAAAAATGCATAATATTGGACTCACAAAAATGAATTCATTTTTTGTAAATATGTATTTAAAAGAAAGGAAGTAAGCTTTTCAGTACAGTAAAGGGTGGATGTCATATTATGCAACTTTTCCAGCAATTTTTATTCGTAGCTTTTTATTTACATAATCAGAATCCGTTGGAGGCATGCTCCCTTGAAATCACTCAGCTAATTTGATATGCCCTTCAACTTGCCCGTTTGATTTTGTGTTTAGTCTTGGAGACGGCTGTGTGTGCATGAGAGCTGGCAATCAATGAATGCTCATCTGGAAGTACAACACAAAGAATGCAGTAACAAGAAATAAGGAATGTGGGTGTTTTAGACATCATGAACATAAGAGAAGCTCGTCTGTCTGAAGTCTCTTGCTGTACCCGTTAACCCTTCATACACCATTGGCTCTGTTATTCATCACGTTATTGGCAGTCAGAGAAAGGGGCAAACACTACGGTACTTGAAATTCGGCATTCATACAGTAAATGTGACATGGTCAGAGATTGTCAATCATTTACAACAACAACATTTATTTATATAGCACATTTTCATACAAAAAAAAGCTCAAAGTGCTTTACATAATGAAGAAAAGAAAAATAAAAGACAAAGAAAGAAATTAAAATAAGACAACATTAATTAACATAGAATAAGAGTAAGGTCCGATGGCCAGGGAGGACAGAAAAAACAAAAAAAAAACTCCAGATGGCTAGAGAAAAAAATAAAATATGCAGGGGTTCCAGGCCACGAGACCGCCCAGTTCCCTCTGGGCATTCTACCTAACATAAATGAAATAGTCCTCTTTGTATTTAGGGTTCTCACAGAAGGACTTGATGATGATGGTCATGCAGACCTCTGGCTTTTAATCCATCAGTGTTGGAACATCACAGTGCTTTGAGTAGATGGTGGTGGCGCAAGCCGCCACCATAAAGAAACCGGAAAAAGGAACAGAAGAGAGAGTAGGGGTTAGTACGGATTTTAGAGCCACCATGAATAGTTATTATAATGAATTGAATATACAGAGTATCAGGATTAAATTAAAGTGAAGTTATGAGAAAGCCATGTTTTAACTGACATTGTCCAGTAAATGAGATCAGTAACTGTATCTGACATAACTCATGACTAGAAGTCACATATTTGTGACACTGGCTTAAGTGTGAGAGATCAGCTATTGTATCAGTCAATGATTTCCTTTAATGAACGGTCAGTTTTCTCATTATCTTGGTTCTAGTCTTCAGCTAGGATCTTGACTTTTTGAGCATTCCAAAAGCAACTCAATTTTTTAATCTGACCTTTGGCGAGTGCGATGTCTGTCATATGTTGGAATGTTTAGGTTTAGGTTTAGGTTTGAGAATCTTTTCTGGAATGTGTTATAATGACTAAATTCATAGTGATAGCGAGTCATACAGCCCCATGCTTGACAGTTAAGATAAAGTCATTTAGGAAGGAGACAGTGTTTTGTTTTTTTTTTTTTTTGTTTTTTTTTTTAAACAAAATTTTCCGTTTTTGGCATGTTTTGCATATAATGTACAATAAACCCAGCGAGATTGCTATGTTTGTCTGTCTGTCTGTCAACATGAAATAGCAGCTCCCAATGGAATGATTGGAATGATTTTGTTGAAGTTCTGTACCCCTTTTTGAATCAAGGAAACTTGTCAGGAAAGTTCCGTTTTACTTGAGACATCTCAAATACTGCGTACTGTATAAATTTATGAAATTTCAGAATATCGCATTGGAAGGCAGTGGCAAATTTGTGAACTCCTGTATTTTAAGACAGAGAAACACTCGCCGTGAGTTCAATTCTCGATTAGTTTACGTTTTCAAAATACCCTGAGAATGGTCACTTCAACTGGTATGTTTTGTATACAGTAGTCCCTTTTTTTTACTCTTTGATCCTTGTAACAAGTTAGTCAAAAGCTGGAAGAGGAAACTAATTAGGTGATCATTACTTTTTATGGATAAAGTAATCAAATATGTGTTTATGTTACAGGAGAAAGCTACCTCATAGCTACAATATCTGCACATTGTAATGATCTGATATTTCTTTGACAATATAATTTATTGGTAAAGCGCCATCATGCTCTCTATCATGACCCAAAGCAGCCAACAATTTAACCTTGAGATGTCAACATTCATTTTAACTCTCTGTCAGATACTTCATTCAAGTTTACGTTTTAAGAAATTTAAAAAACAGTTACCCACAGACCACCCATAACACATGAGATTACATCAGTCAATGGCATTTTTACATCACTTGAGCTTTGCTGTCTATGAAAGCTATCGAGCCACAACAAGCCTACTTGGGCAAATTTTATAACTAAATGCATTTGTAAAGTGTTGTCAAAAAGCATTTATTTGATTGAATATTAACTAGATTTTATTATACATTTTAGTTGTATATGTGATTAATATGTTAAAAGCACATTAGTAAACAAAAGTGTGTTTACTAAAAAGTCACTTTTGGATGAAATAATTAAAAAATTTAAAATGTTCCAAATTTCACAACGGTTAATTATGTCATCAGACAAACCTGAACGTTACGCCATGCATACATTTTCAAATTTCTTTTCACCTTGGTTAAAAAGACTGATTTTTAGATTGATTTATTGACATTTGATGATTGATGTTTGTCTAAAAATAGCCAGAAATCTATAGGATCATCTGATCCTAATATTCCTAAATCTATGATACTCTTCCCTATATAACACCTGAAACAGCCTGTAACTCATTGAATTCTGACACTGTTTTTTTTTTTTTTTATGAAACTTTTTACTGTACAGTTAATAGCCAGTCATTATCAATATCATTTGGAAGCATGTTTATATATCTTGTTCCACTGTGTCTAACTTAATAAATGGTTATTTAAATGTGTTCCACAACAAATACATCTTTCCTGAAGAAGGGGCCTGAGTTGCCTCAAAAGCTTGCATATTGTAATCTTTTTAGTTAGTCAATAAAAGGTGTCATTTTATTTGACTTCTCACTATAGATCAAATAATAAATTCTTCATTTTGAACCTTTTTTTCTAAATGAGTAATGATTTTATAGCTGTCTTATTTTGTACTGATCTTCCTGGCAGTTCATTTTCATATTTTTCATTTTTTGTATACCCTCCCAGGCTATTTGTGTCGGGGCTGAAAACATGCAAGTCATGTACCCAGCAATCTTTGACCAGCTTCTCTTGTTTGTCGAGTTCTCCTGTAAACCTCCACAGTATGGAAAAGTAGAAACCAAGCATATTGCTAATGCAAAATTTAATCAGGTTAGTACCCTTTTCATACTTTTAACATTCCTGCTACATGTAGTGTTTTGATACATTTCTAAAAGTTTATTACAGATATTATGCCCGTATAGTTGTCTTCAATGATTTTTTTTTCTAAAACCATAAGCACTTTATCAAATTAGTTATTTTATATTTTGCAGTAACAGAGATATATTTGTATTACTTTGTTTCAAATGTTCTTTTAATCCCTCATATATTCAACATGTATTACACATTTTTTTTATCTTTAATGCTTTAGCTCAGTGCTGTACTCTTAATTTTATGCAAGAGCTTCAAAGTGACTTTTTAAACAAATTACTATTAATCTACCCAAGGATTTTGATATTGATGCCTTTCTAGTATACTGCCGCAGCTTTTGTTGCAGAAGAATAATAAACATAATAGATAACTGAGGGTTGGGTGATATGACCAAAAATGATATCACAATATATTTTTTATACCATTATCAGCCAGAATAGTGTTTTTATCATCAGATGTGAACAGTAGTGTTATAAATAAAAAGTGTAAATAAAATAATTAAAAGCAGAAAAAAAAATCTAGATTTTTTTGTCATTTGCTATACCAACATTGGTATGAATTTAAACATATAACAAGACATTTAACAGACTTCAAGATAACATCTTTAACACTGTCTTATCAGTCACTTGGAACAAGAATCAATCTGTCTCTCTCAGCAGGAATAAAAAAAATCATTTAAATTGAGTGTAAACAATAAAAGAGTTACACCTCATTAACCCCATGTAGTGAACAACAAATGTATCTTTCATTTACAAGTTTTTGGCTGGAAATCCTAGTCTGTCTACTGTCTCTGGTTTGAGATACTCTGTGGCAGCATACAGTGTTGCGGCCTGTGCTGAAAACACTATTGGAGGATAGCTAGTGGTAGGGATTCACAGATACTGTTTGGCTTTGTCCAGAGAGTCAGTTTATGAAATGATGGCTTGTGGATCTTTTACTAAGGGAAAAAATAGTTACCACAAGGGGAAAAAAGTGTGATGATAGTAATATTTATTGCAGTTAATAGTAAATAATGCTTTATGTACACTACAATAGAAAGTTGAATTCTTAGTTATAATGTAATACAAGGAAATCCACAAAGAATTGGAAGGATCCATCAAAACTTGTATTTTAGTAAGCAAGTGAATGATATGAATAATTTATAATGTGATGAACAAGTAAAATTGCATACAAAATCGCTGTGATATTCATATGCTTACATATGTATCCTTAGCGCCATTTAACCCAACATATCCTGTAAAAAAATAGATGTAGCATGGTAAAACATAGCTATAAAGTGTCATTATTCAAATATGTATTATAAAACTTTTTTTTTAAATGTCTTTTCACGATTCTTTTTTTCCTGCCGACACATTGTGTTAAAATAACAGCATGTGAATTTGCTTACTTGTTAATTACCTGATATACTATAGTATATAAGCCTTGCTTTTGCTTTGTTGCTAACAAATTAGCCAACATGACCACATACAACATATCAGCCCTTCATTTGTTTGGCAGTGTGTGTGTTTCCACAGTACTGAAATGGTGAGCTAATTTTGGCTGTATGCACATGCGCATGTGGACTGAACTTGAAGTCTGCCTTCTCACGTAACCTGACTTAATTCTTTTCAGTGGAGAGCATTTTAGGCTCAAAACTGCAAGATTAAAACAATTTTACTCTTTCATTTTTCCCCACTTGATACATATATCATAACCTATTGTTTGTAAACAATAGATTGCTGGTTTGGGTAGTCCTTGCCATGCCAGAGGCTATGACTGAATTAGTAAAAGTGTGCCTTACCAATGGTAGCTAAAAGAAATGTCTCTAATGCTGAAAAGGGTTATAAAATTGCTGTCTTTGATTATATTTTTTATTTGTATGAAATAGTCATACAGCAGTGATGTTCTGTTATCGCTTTATAGTCATGTGAAAAAAGAGATACAGTAATCCCTCCTCCATCGCGGGGGTTGCGTTCCAGAGCCACCCGCGAAATAAGAAAATCCGCGAAGTAGAAACCATATGTTTATATGGTTATTTTTATATTGTCATGCTTGGGTCACAGATTTGCGCAGAAACACAGGAGGTTGTAGAGAGACAGGAACGTTATTCAAACACTGCAAACAAACATTTGTCTCTTTTTCAAAAGTTTAAACTGTGCTCCATGACAAGAAAGAGATGACAGTTCCGTCTCACAATTAAAAGAATGCAAACATATCTTCCTCTTCAAAGGAGTGCCTGTCAGGAGCAGATGTCAGAGAGATAGAGAAAAGCAAACAAATCAATGGGGCTGTTTGACTTTTAAGTATGCGAAGCACCGTGGCACAAAGCTGTTGAAGGCGGCAGCTCACACCCCCTCTGTCAGGAGCAGAGAGAGAGAGAGATAGAGAGACAGAGAAAAACAAACAATCGAAAATCAATACGTGCCCTTCGAGCTTTTAAGTATGCAAAGCACCGTGCAGCAAGTCGCTTCAGGAAGCAGCTGCACAGAAGGTAGCAACCGTGAAGATAATCTTTCAGCATTTTTAGACGAGCGTCCGTATCGTCTAGGTGTGCGAACAGCCCCCCTGCTCAATCCCCCTATGTCAGGATCAGAGAAAGTCAGCGCAAGAGAGAGAGAGAGAAAAGTACGTTGGGTAGCTTCTCAGCCATCTGCCAATAGCGTCCCTTGTATGAAATCAATTGGGCAAACCAACTGAGGAAGCATGTACCAGAAATTAAAAGACCCATTGTCCGCAGAAATCCGCGAACCAGCAAAAAATCCGCGATATATATTTAAATATGCTTACATATAAAATCTGCAATGGAGTGAAGCCGCGAAAGGCGAAGCGCGATATAGCGAGGGATTACTTTACACCCCATGGAATGTTTTTTCTTTTTTAAATATTTTTTTTTTTAAAGAAAAAAAGATTTTCTTTAAAACAATATTTATTGGTAAAGATGATGTAATGCAATGGACAACATACCACATTTACATTTTATAGTCCATTGTATAATTTAAATAAACATACGTGCAAATTTCACATGTGAAAAAGTGAGTATATTTATCACTACTTCGAATACCTAAAATTAGAATCAGGTGCTTCAGATAAGGAGCAAATGATTAGAACATCATTACAGAGGATCTTGCAGGAGCCTGCCTTATTTAAACCTCAGACATTTAGTTTGGTTTGGTCTTTGTTGATGAAGTGTGTTTTATCACCATACCCACCATACTCTGAGGCCTTCTGAAAGAATGTTATTGATGCTTATGAGTCAGAAACGGATTTAACAAAGACCCCCAAACATTTTGAAATTAACCATGCCACTATCCAGTAGATCAGTGGAGAAAGTTTCAAACAACTTGTCCAAGCCAGGATACCCCAACAAGTTCAGCCCAAAAGAAGAATGCAAGATGCTGAAAGAAGTCTCTACAAAACGCCATAATGTCACCACAGGGCTGACAGGTAGTTCTTGCCAACATTGATGTCAAAGTGTGTGAGTCTGCCATTAGAAAGTGGCTGCACAAATTAGGCCAAAAAGGAAAGATAGAATTATTTGGCTACAGGACCAGGAGACATGTTTAGCGATGACCAAATACAGCATTTGAGCAGAACAACCTTATACCAGCTGTAAAGCATGGCGGTGGAAATGTTATGGTTTGGGGCTGCTTTCCTGCATTAGGGACTGGGAAGCTCACCATCCTTGAATCAACAATTCTTGATTCTACTACAGGGTGTTTAAAGATAATGTGAGATCATCTGTCAGAAGATTGAAGGTTCTTCGGAAAGTAGACGTTGCAATATGACAGTAACCCAAAATATACCATTAAACCCACCAAGGAATGGCTGAAAATAAACTGAAGATTCTAGAATAGCCAAGACAATGCTCTGATCTGAATCTCATCTGAGGCTGTGCACACAAGACACCCTTCAAACATTGCACAGCTGAAAGAATCGCATTGAAAGTTGTAGGAAAACTTTATACTAGTTGATGTCAGAGACAAATGGACAATTCCAGGAAACACTGAAACCCCCAACTGAGATTGATTTTGGCAAAGGGGAGATTACCAGTTATTACAGCCAAGGAAATACGTACTTTTCCAAAAACAGAAATGGCATATCTATTCATTTTTTATTGAATTAATTATTGCAAAGTCCAATTTTAGAGAATTTTTACACAGGTACATCACCTTTATCTAAAGATACTGTTTAAATGAAAATCAAATCTTGATATGTCTACATATGTTAAAAAAGTGAAAAAAATGTCATGAGATGTACTTACATTTGTCACATTTGTGTTAGTTTTAGTGTACACTAAGCCATAACTAAGCTATCTCACTCATATGCCTCTATAAAAGAGCAAACTAAGATGTAATATACAATACACACAAATGACTTGCAATCTAGACATTTAACAAAAAATAAATACATGAGTTTTATTTATCAGGATATTTAACCATATGACTTTTCAGACCTTCATCAGTCCCATTTAGCCATCTAGATTAAAAGGACTTTAGCAAAAAAATATGGCCTAACACACATAGCTGGATATCAATGAGATTAAAATATTTGGTAGTTAATCCATATCATCCATTTTTTTATAGGGCTATGCAGTAAGATGCCTTGTTTAAAGCTACAGCATATGATGCTCTTGTGGTAAAAAAAATATGTGAAAAATATATAGATAGATTGTTATTGCACTGTTTTTTTTCTGGTAAAATTTAATTATTTGCATTTTTCATATATTCATCTAGATGGAACACCCTTTTAACAAATTCCATACAGTTAAATGTTTCATTAGTTTCAATGGAAACTGTGGTAAAAATATGTATAGCTCAAGGCCATTTTTAAATCTTAATTAACTTTAACTTGCAAAATGATTTAGTTATATGAATGATTTGGGGAAGAATAATTTTTAATTATATGCTGAGTGGTACATGCTTCAAAGAAACATCTGAGTTTCGGAGTTACCGAAGGTGAAGCATTTGAATTGCTGTGACTCTTAAGTTATTTACACTGTTAGTCATGAATTTACAAATCAAGTACTAAGCTTTCAGTACAGTTCAGCCTGAGTTTTCCTACATGGAGAATCAAAAAGATGGGACAGAAGGATGTCTTTAAGTGGACTCCATCATTGATTTACTGTATAAACTTAGTTAACCCTATGTGCAATGCACTGCTTATGCCCGATAATTTAATTTAATATGAAATTTGTGTGATGATAAGAAAATGTGAAAAGTGTTCATCTGGATGTCTGACTTAAGTTAATCAGTATTTAATATGAGATCTAAATCAGTTTTTAAATTATGAACTCAACATTAAAAATTAAAAATCAGCACGTTAATCATTTATAATCTTCTTTTATTCTGTTTGCTGTACTACACAATGGATTCACTTTAGATTCAACTGTTTGCACCGGTGAGTTTTGTTTCTTATAGATCATTTCAGCTTAATATTTTTAAAATAAGGAGAGAATTAACAGCATGGTAGGCACCTTTATATGTTCAGAATTACTTATGCCATCTCTTCTTTGCTTTTTTTGGAAGCATTAACCACCTCTAGCACGTTGCTTCATAACAACTTGAATTTCCCTTATATTTACTTTTTTTTCTTTATTTAATTTGCATCTTTCTTTCATGCATGCAGTGCCTTAAACATATATATATTCTTTCCTCAGATATATGCTTAAAATTTTTCTTGTGCTGTCCTTTATATAGGCTGAATGGGTTGCTTTAAACTACGTACCATTTGCTGAAAAGTCTTTGGATGTTGTTGTTGACCTCTATCAGAAAACTGCCTGCCATAAAGCTGTAGTAAATGCAAAGGTTTTACAACAAATCATAAAGGTAGGCCTTAAATTTATCTTACATTGCTCAAGTCATTTTTTTAAAAACATCTTTGCATTTATTTAATCTTTCTTGTTGCACGTAGTTAAAATCAGAAATTTTCAATTGCTGTTGATGAATCCATAGGCAATGATCAACATTTAATCCATATTAACATGTTTCAGGATAGTTAAATTGAGTAGGTTCTGTAATTTCAGAACTTAACAACTCCACATTAATAATCAGGCAAACTTAAGATGTGTGCCTTAAACACATGGAAATGTTTGTCATATTTATGTGATTGTTGCAGTATGTGCATTTTTTTCAAAGTAGTGGCATATTGTTACTTGGAGCTCTATTGATATGATAACTACAAGGTTAAATACGGAAACTAAAAAGCAATCTCAGCTGTATTATACTAGATTATTTAAATTATATTTTTTGCTTACCCCATGTGGTTTGTTGTAATAGCCGTGAAAAACTTTATTAATCATGTTCTCATGAAGAACAAAGATAACATTTCTGATAGAATGGGAGCTTATGGTGACAAGCGCTGAATAACAGTAAACATTGTTAAAACTGGTCAATAAAACAGTTCACATATCACTCCTCTTTTCAAATTACTTCAGTGGCTCTCTGTAGCACCACACATTAAGTTCAAACCCTTGATGCTTGCCTTAAGAGTAGTCAATGGGGTGAAATGTGCTGCCCACTTCCATTCAAAATTCTGACTCCCCCAATGTGTTGTTTTCTGAATTATGTTGACCTCATTTGTAACTTTCTTTGGATAAAAGCAACTGCTAAGCAAATAAATTTAAATGTAAGTGTAACTGATTCCATCCAGAAGTTAAATTTTCACATACTACTACTCTGAATTCTTCCATTTTAAGGTTATTTGTTGTCATTATGTTTTAACTATTGTTTAACTTGAAGTCATCCAATGTTTTGAGAGGCTTATGCTGTATTACTTAAATGTTACAATAACCTGAGTACTGTATATTACTGTGAATACTGTAATACAATACAGAGGATCTAGATTTCAACAACTTTGTGGTAATGTACCTTCAAAATATGTATGATCAATGACATACATTTTTATGTTTATATTTTTAAATACAGACTTTAAGAATACCACTGAGTATGAAATACTCTTGCCCTTCTGAAAGTACATGGAAATTGGCCGTAGCCTCCCTTTTAAAAGTGTTGTCTATTGGCCTTCCTGTTGCAAGACAACATGCATCATCTGGTAAATTTGATACAATGTGGCCTGAGCTTGCAAATGCTTTTGAGGACTTCCTTTTCACAAAAAGGTAAGCAAGAACTTTTTATCGATCTAGCCACATTTCATAGTAAAGGAGGCTCATTTTGGTATATGATAATGAAGAAAAAAGGTTTACATTCAGAGTGGGTCCAAATAAAATTCTTTTTTACTGCTTTGATGTAAAGTTTGTATTTGTGTAGGTCTTTAGTTCCATTGAAATGTTTGACTCAAAAATAAAATCTGCAGCTTACCTAGCAAGAACAAAACTGTAGTTTTAAAAATACCTAAGGATAAGTGAAGTGGATATGGCCTCCTTTTTATCACGATACATGTGGAATCCCTTTGAAATAGAATTCATTGGACCATAAAAATGGAAATTTCGTTATAACGAATTTGAGGAAAATAAGAAGAGTATTGGTCACCAGCGATTCACCTTCTCTAACGGCACCAGAACAAGGACTGCTCCATAGTTGCTCTGCACCGTCTGGTAAATAGTAAACCTAGGACAAAGTAATTGGATGTCCTCAGGCTTACCGCATAACATGCTTATGGAAAGATGTTTAGAACATTTAACACCCAACCTGAACTCACCTTTCTGTCTCTCGTGCAACTAACTCTGTGACCCAAGCTTGACTATACATGTATGGAAAAAACACAGTATTTCTTAAACTGTAAAAAAATATTTTATTTAAAAATAAGACATTAGATGTAACTCTTTTTATATATAGAAATACAGGTGTGAGTACAGCCTGAAAATGAGAGATTAGATGTAACATTTTTTTATAGAAATGCAGGTATGGATACAGAATGAAAATGAGATGTTAGATGTAACTTTTTTAACTTGTCTGCATGGAGTTTGCAGATCAAAAGCAACATGAAGTTTAGGCTGACTGGAAATTCTAAAAAGGGCCTGTATGAGTGGGAATGTGGGTGTGTGTATGAGTGAACCCTTCAATAAACTAGAACCTTGTCCAGGGATATCTTGGATAGACTCTGACCATCCAGAAGGCTGATTTGGATTAGTTATGTTTGAGAATGTAATGTTTTGTTAATTATTACAATATGGACTAAACCAAATATATTGTTTTCCGTATTTTTTTCTTCATCTTATCTCCTAAATTCATTTTTGGTGCTTGTTATGAATGATCTGTCTTCCTTGCATTTACCATTTGGGTTTAATACATGTTTATGTATTAAATAGATAATTTTGCCTGCATTTTGTTAAATCTGTTAGGTTCAGATTTGATTGGCCAGTTTCAAAGTAAAATAATTATTTTTTGGCATAAAAGAAATCAGTCTTTAAAGATTTTTCTATATTACCACACTGTTACAGGATTTTCAGGTGTAACAGTTTTTTGTACTATTGCCTGTATTAAAACAAAAAACAAAAAAAAAACAGACAAAGCTTAGCTTGCTTCTGATGACAACATGAAATTCAGTGATCTTAACACAATATCCATATAACATGCACTGCTAACTCCAAAGGGTACCAATTTGTAATTCACATATTTCCATACACAAGTGCTAATCTTTGACCATTTTTAAAATCTATACTACAGAATATCACTTTGCTTTATAGGCACTCCTTGTATTATAAAATGATTAGACTAGATATCCCAGTTTTCATTTCTGTATTTGTGTCTGGTAAATAGATAAATGGGGAAATAAATCTGTCTCACTAGGAAACATATAAGTTTACTTATTGCAGTGGTCAAAAGCATTAAAGGATTAGCAGTTTAAGAAACTGCAGGATACACTCCAATCGGTTAAGGTATCTAATGTATGTTTGTATTTTACTATGATTTAATTTAATTTCTTTGTTCACCAGCTTACCACCTGATAATCTGTCTATTCAAGAATTCCAAAAAAATGAACGGATCGATGTAGAGGTATGAATGTTATGCACATACTTCCTGGCTCATAAGGAACAAAACCTTCTTATTTTAGGCTAAAATATGACACACAAATATATTTAGCTGTCTATATTTCCTGTAGGTTGTACAACTCATCAGCACAGAGATACTGCCGTTTGCAAATTTTATACCAAAGGAATTTGTCAGCCAGATAATGCTGATGCTGAATAAAGGGTCAATTCACTCTCAGCCTGCATCATTCACAGGTATCTTCTTTGCTCATGTTCAGATATTTTATCAGCTTACCCTCAAGTTTGTAGGAAGATTACATGGAATGAAAGAAATTTACAGTATTTTCTGTTCTTTTGGGCACATTCTGAAATTTCATTCTGATACCAGCTATAAAGAAACCAGCTGCAGATATTTGTCATTTTTTTCTTATTATTGCTTATGATTTTCAATAAGAATACAAGTTTTTTTTAATTCTCTTTCATAGAAGCTGAAATAGATATTAGGATGAGAGAAGAGTTTTCCAAGGTATGCTTTGAGACATTATTGCAGTTTTCCTTCAGCAACAAAGTGTCAACACCTCAGGAAGGATACATTTCACGAATGGCTCTTTCAGTACTTTTAAAAAGATCCCAAGATGTGTTGCACCGCTATGTCGAAGATGAAAAGTTGAGTGGTAGATGCCCTCTTCCAAGGTGAGTAACCTAAGGAAATTCTTACTGTTGATTTCAGTGTTTTTTGGATATTTGATTTCAAGTACTGTTTGACTTTTATGCCCTATTTTAATGCTTTATTGTCATGTACAGTATGTACTCTTCTAGTTTCTGTTCATTATTTTGCACAAGATCTGGGTTAGATGTAATGATCCGTAGGTACTGAGATCCATTTGTTATTACTTTCTATAAACTGGAATGATATTTGCAACTGTCCATTAATTAAATATTGCTTCCAATTGTCTGGTAATGGAAATGTATTTATTAGAAAAATACAATCTTTTAGCATTCCTGGAAAACCCCCTTCAGACACGTGATTGATTCCCCCCATGTCCTTCATGTCTATAACATGTTTTTGTTTTACTATATTTTAATAATAAACTTGCCCTTTGTATAGGGAAGTTGGAGCCTGTTACTGCATGATAAAAAAGGTTATCTTAAAAATGAGGAAATAAATTTGTTTCCTAATATAATTACAAAAAATATATAGTGCCTCATTCTGAACATAAGTATGTTTTTGCCAATGCAGTATTTTAAAAACCACCTTAAACAACTGCTGACAATTGCCTTTCATTTAAAACAACTGGAGACCTCATTCATTTAATTTGTACCTTACATGTGCCTTTATTGCCAGAATCCACTAACTTGCAATGCATCTTTTTTTTGGTTTTGTTTTTTATTATATTTTGATTATTACCAGTTTGTTTTATATAGTTACTGCTCACAGGTAATTAGATAGTTCTTGTATTTAAGTAAAATCTTGGATGCTAAGTTTGTGTGGCAGTATCTTGAATGTGGAAAATCCTCAATGATAAATACTGCAATATTTTTGAGTTTGTCTAATAAACATTTTTAGATACTTTTGATTTTTTTAACTTTTTTATTATACTTTTGTACACATTTAACATTTCTATATACTGTAAACCTAAATAAAATCCACCCATCTGCACAATTTCCAGATCTGCTTAGCAGGGTCACCGGAATGCTGGAGTGTTTCTCAGCAAGCTTCAGGCATAATGCAGAAACAATAAAATACATGTCATATACTTAAAGTTTTAATGTGTTCAAAGGCTTCTTGTTTTTTTCCCTTTTATGAGCAAGTGGTTTTTAATAAATATTTCTGAAACCACATGGTCTGTGATTGTATTTCTACTATTATTTTAAAGCAGAAAGTCCCACTTTACTAATACACATTTTCAAAATTGTAAATGTTTGTATGGAGAATGTATGAGTTACATAGTTTGCATTTGGGCATTGAAGCCAGGTAAGTTAGTGAATTCTCACAACCACAGGAAAAATCAACAATCTGACTATGGGTAGAAAGGGACATTCGTTGTGATGAAAATATGTAATAAATATGCTCTTATTTATTTGGCATTAGAGTCAGCAATCAGGTGTTGTTACTTTTGGACTTAAAGCAGAAAATGTGTATATTAATTAGACACTTTAGAGTTATATACAACAGTTTTGAGGAATTGTAGGGATATATACCAACAGATGAACACACACACACACACACAGATATAAAGGATTTATTTATTTATGTATTTATTTATTTACATTTCAGGCAACAAGTGACTGAAATAATCTTTGTTTTGAAAGCAATCAGTACCCTTTTGGACTCTCTCAAAAAAACGCAACCTGAAAATGGTAAGTGATTTCATAAATATCACTGGATGGTTCCACTGATTTTGCTGTTCCTTTTAACATAACATGTTATCTTTCAGTTGTGACATTTCTGATAAATAAAAAATGGATAAGTCATGCTGTTGCTAAGATTGGTTCACTTGTTTCTTCTATAGTTTACTGCTTACAACTTTTAACTGCCATATCTGTTCCCAGTATTATGTTTTTATGAGTTGATTTCCTTATGTAAAGTTAATTAACTTCTTTACATTTACCATTCATTACACAATATAGCTCTGCTCTTCAAATGGGATCTCCTTTTTTCTTTCTTTTTTTTTTCCTACATTCTACATATAATTGCCAGATGGTTTAGCTTCTTGTAAAAACTAGACTTTTCAGTGTGTTCTTGAAAGATGTGAAAATTCATGCTGTGAGCAGTACTAGCTCGGTTTAAAAATATGACTGGTGAAGACACACCAAATGTCAAAGAGTGTGCAAAACCATCACAAACATTTAGCTTAAAGTCACAAATAAGACTTGCATTTGGAGCTGGTGGGTTTGTAAATTAGATTGTAAGGTAAATTCTCAGTTGTCCCTCGTGAGGTGGCACAGATCAAGAGGAGTAACATTGGGCTGTCTCAGATGACAATATAAGTGCTTATCAAATTATGTCCCAGCATGCCTTCCAAACATCTAGGTTTGCATTACTTTACCTTCAAGTGCAGATAAAAAAGAATAAACACATACATGTGTACATTTCTACATAAGTATACACACACTCACTTCTTTGAGCTTTTGTGGGGGGGGTTGGTTGATCAACACCAATAATGTCAAATCAATAAAGTGGTAAAACCTCCAGTCATGTTAAATATTATACCAGCATTATCAGCTTTTATGTAATTTTGTTGTGATGAATATAAATGAGAAATAATACCTTTCTAGTTTTAAGGTAGTAGATGATAATTACACATTATTGTACATCTGCTAAAATAGATATAAATAGATGAATGTTACTTCTCATTAGAATAGCTGTGATGAGAGCAGGCCATTCAGCCCAACAAGCTTGTCCATTCTATTCACCTGGATTGACTGAAATAACAGTCAAATTTTGAAGGTCTTGAAAGTCCTGCTCTCCACTACACTAACTGGTAATTTATTTCATGTGTCAATGGTGGCTTCCAGCCTTGTATGCAGAGTTTCCAGAACAGATGTTGGTTCCTTTTAGCACCATAATATGATAACAGCACAACTAAATTTGGGAAAAAGAATGAAGCAGTTGTTCCTTTTGTAGAAGGTTGTCACAAAAATTATAATAGTGTCTTCTCCTTCCATTTGTTTTTTTCATTAATTTTCCTTTCTCTCTCTACTCTGTCATTGAGAATGTGTTTCGATGTACCATTTGCTTAAGTATGGGTGCCTTGTGTGTCTTCGATGTATTTTTGAGTATGTTTAATACCTCATACTTTATTCAGCTGTTATTATGAACATTTTAATGCTAATATAAATTGAAAAAGTCAAACTCATCTCTAGTAGCAATAATGTTGTAAACCACAAATGATCACCTTGTATGTTTTGAACTTAAGTCATTATGAAGTACACGATTCTAGTGTATAGATTTTTAAAATGTCTTCATACTTGGCAAGGCATTATGAAACATCACTCACAGGACTATGATTGCTAAGTATTAGTCTTTTATTATAATCTAAGTTTGAAACTATCTCAAGGATATGTTTATTTTATAATTTAAAATATATAATTGTCTGTGTGTTGACTCTCACAAGTTTGACTTCCTTAAGTGTGTCAGACAATTTGTCTTTTCAGAATGGGTTCAGTTGATTGTTTTCCTTTACTCATTGAAATTTTCCACAGTGTCAAGACAGACTTTTGGCCCTTTGCACATCTTCTTTATTTTATTATTCTACACTGTTTTAGTTGTTAGTCTCTTACTAATTAGCATGCAGAGTCACCACAGACTAATGTAAAGCCACCCACAGTGAGTCAAAGATTGTAGGCTTTTTGTCCCCATCTACTGGCTTGCAGGTTTTTAATTTGGAAGGGGAAGGAGAGCGGATTTACTGCTGTTTCTCACTGAAGCCAGCTACAGATTTTTCCACAGTATCACAAGATGTTTATGTGAATCCAGTTGCTTTTAAAAAAATAATCATGAAAACAGATGTGTAAAGTGTATTTCCTGATGCCATTGATGCAGGAAGCAGCATAATTTTACTAATGTGAAAAAATTGAAGCCAGAGCCATTGCATTTTCTGGGGAAAAAGCTTCTTGAAAGTATATTTTAGACAAAAAAAACTGTATACATTTTTAACATGCAAATTTGAATAGTGGCTTAAATATAAGCATATGAATGTGATGTCCTATGCCCACAGCCATGGGTACTGACCTCCTTCAGAGCATCGAATGGCCATGATGGGCTTGGATAAGTGAGGAGACAGACAAGACTTTGTAGTCAAAAATGTGCAGAGGTTTATTATACAGTTCTGACTTAGTGTCCAAAGGTGCATTAGTGCAATTATAGTTACTCAATAAATAATCCTTCTTTAAAAACAAATCATGCTTTTACAAGAGTGCCTTAGGTGCTCAATAAATAAATACATTTATAATCCAAACACAATCCTTCCCACGTTAGGGCTTCATCAGAGATCTCTCATTACATACCCCAATGCATCCTGGTCTGCCACCTCAGCCAGTACCCTGCAGACCTGAACTGCCAGTTCTGTCAGTCATTACAGCACCCCGTGGTGCTTTGCCCTTAAATTGATGCTACTACACCTACCTGTGTGTAGTTCCAGTAGCCTCTTCTTTGGTCTGCTCTCTTGAATCAGTCAAAAAAACACGAAATAACTCAGCCAGTCCCCACAACCTTCACACCAGCAATCAGTCCTGCTTCTTGTACAAAGCTCAACAGGGCCAATACCGCCAGTCCTTTCCTTTCCATATACAGAATACCCACCAAGCCAAACTGCAAATGTGTGATCACGTGTTCTGTTTTCGTTTTCTAGCACCTTTATCCTCAGTTACTTGTAGCTGGTGCCTCATATTTACCCCGCTGCTTATCCAGTAATCAACACAATCCAGCTGTCACACATGTTCACATGCACACCATTATGAAGAGCAGGTGAAACCATCAGCCAGTGTTTAAAAGCCATTAAATAAATGACCTCATTAAAACAGCCCCAAACTTGTCTTATCACAACGGATATTACTGTGATGACTATTAAAATGTTACATTTTTCTACAGCTTCCTTGTGTATCAGAAAGCAGACGTTGATGGTGCCTACATTATTTGCTGCTTTTTGTTTTGTTGTTTGTTTTCTTTCTTACTATAGTATTTATATTGGAATTATATAAGTATGCTATTTTCTATTGTGTACTTAATTTATAATTTTGATTTGAGCAAATGCAGTACTGATTGTTTTCCTATTTTTTTGTAAGATGTGCATCTAGTTTCTGTCTTGAAGAACCACCACAAGCTTTCACCGCACCCAGACTGTTAATCAGAGGCATTTGTCTTTCATTGCAGTCTTGATTTCATTAAGTTCTTGGATGCTGGTGTCTGCATTTTAAACATAAAGTTAAAAAAAAAAAAAGTTTGATGCAGCTTGTGTTTCGCTCTCATACTGACATTTAGACATCATAAGCCAGACTGAAGTTGTTTTCTTCATAGAACTCCCTTTCTCCAGTTTTTGAAAAGGTCTAAGCACCATCCGTGCCGTGTAGGAACAGTTAATTTGCCATTCTCCATTAACCAAAATTGCCATAAAGGTAAAAAAGTCTAAACATGGCAACCATAAAATAAACAAACCTGTTTGCGGATGCAAAGAGCCACCACAAAAACTGTGTATTTTGCCACATTAAATATTGTAGATTCCTGTTAAATTCAAATAATGAGTGTAGATAGTTGTGATGAGTTGTCTATTTAAGCTGGGAGTTCAATTCAGAAGAACTCAAGATGGGGTTGACTGTCTTCATTGAAGTGAAAGCCTTTAGCTCGAGCTTTCTGAACCAACTCTTCAGATGTGTGCAGTTGACATCAATGGCCACTAGATGGTGCTTTATGTCAAAAACAGACAAAATTGTGTTTTTTTTATTATTATTATTTTTTTAGAAGAAAAAATCTCTCTCTTTATTTTTTTGTAACAGTTGACGCCAGTACTTGGGCCCAGGTCATTGCTTTATATCCAACACTAGTGGAGTGCATCACCTGCTCGTCGCCTGAAGTCAGTTTGGCTTTGAAAGAAGCACTGAGTCCATTTAAAGACTTTATGCAGCCACCTGTGACGAAAGTGCAAAATGGAGAGTCATGACCAACACCAAATTAAGACTTTTGATTTACAAAATTGTGGCATTTCTAAAGTGCAATGAAGAAGTGGGGTCTTAAGTTATCAGCCTTTATAAACAGACTGTAAGCCGGGGCAACTGTGAGACTCAACACTAACACTGATTTGGCCAATTTCTGTGTGACTCTGCTGACATTGTAATCCATGAAACTGACAGAATGAAATTAATCATTAACTGGCAATGTAAACTGCACAGAAAGCTGAGCAAAATGTACAGTGTGTGGCGATAGTGTTAATGATGTAATTACAGATAAAGTATTCACACTTTATTGGTCTTAAAAAGACAAAAGCAAAACATGATGATGATGATGGAACTCGCTGATCTTTTTGTGCACTTTTTTCCAACAAGTTTAAGAAAACAGTATCAGTGTCTGAAAGTATTTTATGCAAGACCTTTCTGGAACATTCCATGTCATCAGATCTGTAGCCAGCCCAGGACAACAGGATGTACTTGTAAGTGTAAAATAAATGATACAGTTCTGTATAAAAAAAAAAAGAAGTGTTTTTCTTTCAGTATTTTTGATTGTTTATTTATGTGCAGTAAAACTGTTCACCACTATTCTGTTATAGCATGAACAGCTGTATTTCTGGCATAAATTCTAGTGTGGCAGGAGCAAAAGTTCCTATTTGAAGACTTCCCTAATGCAAGCATAACCTTACCTGCCTTATCATGTCAAAGATTACACACCTTTGATGTCACAAAAAATCAATCCAAGTGTGGGATGCTGGTGCCTTGTCTGTCTCGATTGGCATCTCATTGTTGTGATACCCTCTGACAAAACAGCCATGTAGATTTAAACACTAAATAACGCAAGAGCCTCGTAACAACTCTCTGCTCAGGAAGCATACTGACTATGAACTGCCTATACTGACACAGCAACACCAAGTTTAGAATCGAATGGCTTTAAAGTGAAAAGGACCAGGCCACAATAACACAGAAAGAATAGGCCAATTATACAAACTGCATGCTTCAAACTCCGTATTGCATGTCTGGTAGCAGTGCTAATTTCCAGTGTCCTGTTGTTTGCTGGGCAATATCAGGTGAGCAAGCAATTGAAAAAATTATTTTCTACATACAGTGACAAGAAAAAGTATATAACACCTCTAGAAATAACTACATTTATGTATTGTGAAGCCAACCCGGACACATACAGACAGGACACAGGTTCAACACAACATCCGGTTTATTTACAAAGCACACTGTGCACAAACACCAGCACCAACATGCAAAATCTAGTCCCTTTTCAGCCGCCAGTCCATTCCACCTCAACTTCTCCTCAGGCTTTGAGTTCTGCCTCCCAAGTCTGGCCAATCAATGGTGGGGACTGACCCCTTTTTATAGGGCACCCAGAAGGACTCCAGCTGCCCATTGAGCTTCTGGTTATGGCGGAAGTGTGGCCAAATAAGGCCCTGAAAAGGTCCATGCACTCCCTGGCGGTGGCCATGGAAAACCAAGGGGGCTGCCCTCTGTTGGCCTGGGGGAGAAACTGTCCTGAAAATACTCTCTCGACCAGTCCTTCCACCCTCTGGGCATCCCGGCCGTGTAAGGGTTCTAGCCATCCACCACAGTATAAATGTGTCTTAAAATATGATCTGATCTTCATCTAAGTTGCAATAATAAACAAACACAATCTACTTTAATTAATAACACCCAAATAATTGTATTCCCCTTGTACATATTGTGAATACATCATTCAAACATTTACAGGTGTAGGCTGGGTAAAATATGTGAACCCTTAGGCTAATTACATCAACAAAAGCTAATTGGAGTCAAGAGTTAGCAAATCTGGAGTCCAGTCAGTGAAACAAAATTTGTGGTTTATAGATACTTTGACCAATGAAAAAGACTCAAAATATTTTTGAATTTGCAATTCATAAGATGTAGTTGCTGATGTGAAGAATGTCTTGTAAAAAACGAGATCTGAGAAGATCTATGAACAAGAATTGTTGATTTGCATGAAGCTGGAAAGGGTTACCCCGTAACTTCAAAGGGTTTAGGTACTTGTCAGTCTACAGTTAGACAAACTGTTTATAAATGGAGATAATTTAGTACTGTGGCTACTTTCCCTAGAAGTGAGCGTCCAAACACTTCATAAGCACAATACAGAATACTCGATGAGTAAAAAAAAAAAAAAAATTTGAGCATAAAGGCTTGAAGGAATCACAGGAACAAGTTAACATCTCTATTCATCAATCTACTATACAGAAATCATGACATGGTCTCCATGACAGGACACCAACAAAGAAGTTGCTGCTCTACAAAAAAAAAAAAAAACAAAGCTCCATGTGTGAAGATTGCTAAAGATCTTCGTCATAAGAGATTTGCACACTGAAGATTTATGGGAATTTCATCCATAACTTTGAGAACTGCTTCTAATTCCCCAAATCACTGGATATTCAGGAACCCAAGGTGTTGGGAGATAGCTCTCTCTTTGTATTTATCACCTCTTTCCTTTCTTCTTGGTTCATTCTTGTACTGTTGTTCTCTCTGTCTCTTATGGTTTGCAAGAAAAGGTCCCACTGACCATTTTATGTCTTTCAACTCTCTCACAGGGCAAGGATGAGGAGTCCGGGGTCAGTGCTGACATAGTTTTCCTATATGTAATCTTGTATAATCTTGGAAGTTATTGTGATTGTCCTCCCTTTCTATTAGTTCACATCAGTAAAATCTGAGTTCATAAGCCAAATGTTCCAATTGTTTCCTACCATTATCCTCAGATTGGCAATGTGGCCAGGAGATATATAGACTTTCTGAGTCAGTATTTCCATATGAGCGCCCTTTGAACTCGGAACTTTGAGTCAGACAAAGTTGAGTCAGAGAAAACAAAGCAACTGAATTTTCAGAGTTGTGATGTAACACTGACCTTTCACCTTAGTCGATTGTATTAAAAAAAAAATCACCTGGTCAGCCGTTTTTGTGGTCAAATTGCATTTGCAAACAAAGTGATACATATTTAATATGTTTAGTTTGCTGTTTACTTTCATGAAGAAAAATAGTTTAATTACTTTTTTGCAGAGGAAATAACAAATCCACAGTAAATTTGCATTTCTTTGAAAAATACAACCAGAAATTCATGTAAACACACTGACGAGGGAAGGTGAAATGTCACAAGTCAGAGTTCCAAAAATTCCAAAAGCATATGAACACAGCATTTAAACACTGGATGGTAATTCTCCAGCCTGTGCTTGTGCAAAAGTTTCATTAGAAAAAGAGTGGTACCTCTACATGTAGTGTAGCTTGTTGTGTATTTTTAGTACTACATATAGATTTCTCAAGCAAATACACATTTAATCTCCACATTTTTTGTTTTCATATTCAATGTAAAGCTAGTATTAAATGGCAATACACTACATCACCTCCTAACAATGTATTCCTTAACACCCTGCCTTTACCTTCTTTAGCCTTTCAATGCTGCATTTTTTTCTTTCTAAAGATATTACAAAAAGAACATCTTTCCTTTCCCTCGATTGGTACCAAAGTTGACTTTAACCTGTTCTGACATTGTCCAGAGGTTCACTTACTACTACTGTTATTTTCTCTGACACTGCTGACTTCCTGGAGTTCATCATCTGTTATTGAACTTCAGACATTTCTATCTATTCACTGGCCATTCATCCTTGCTAAAATATCTTCTGCTTTTACAGCTTTCATGACTCGCACCTCTTTTTTTTGTTATTTATTTTGGCATATATATTGTCAGTTCCTCCTCTTTCACACTTGCCCCAACTGTCAGAACCTGATGTTTTCTAAAGTTAGACTCAAAGGATTAGTCATTTTCAGTTAAAAAGGTGAAGAACCCTTAATGATAAAGCATTTGTCAAACCTAGATAATATTGTAAGCAGTGCATCTGTTTGAGCCCCCTGCCCTCACAGGGATTTTCACCTCCAACAGGCCACGTCTTTTCTAATAGTGATTGATGTTGTACATTAGTAGTTCTAAATCAGAATCAGAATTCACTTTATTGGCAAGTTGCATTAACAAGTACTAAGAATTTGCTTTGTTAGTATTGAGGCAACATATAGGACAACACAAAGTACAAACAGAAATATAAACAGGGGAAATATGATGCAGCAAACAAGGGCAAAACAAAATATAAAGAGCTACAATAGGGTAGAATATGAAAAAAGAGCCCATGTAGTCCAAAGTGTATACATAGATATTGAGTATCTTAATTACATGTGGTGATGGGTTTTTGTTTAGCTGACGTCTTTGGAATAGATGTGATGGCCAGGGTGAGTCAGATCAGCAATGATCTTCCTAATAATCCTGGCCTCGTGTAGGGTTTGAATTATAGCCTATGATCTCTTCACATGTTCTATGTCCTGCATAGATGAGGTCAGAATGGATTTGATGATGGCTGCGTACAATTGGACCTGTTTACTTTGGGGGAGATTAAATTTTCCCAGCCAGCACAAAAAGAGCAGTCTTTGATAGGCCTTCTTGATAGGACATGTGATGTTTTTATCCCAACTAAGGTTTTGTGACAGCACAGTGCCCAGAAAACTTAAATGATTCTGTTATCCCAACGGTTTAGCCCTTTAGAGCAAATGATAGGTGAGCAGGTGGCTGTTTCCTGAAATCTATGATCTCCTCTCCTGAGTTTTTTGAATGTTAGAGTCCAAATAATTATGGCTTCACCACAATATCAGATGTTTCACTTCTTGCCTATATATGGATTTCATCATTATTTGAAATGAGGCCTATTAGTGTGATGTCATCTGCAAATTTAAGAAGTTTAGCAAATAAATCATCAGAGGGAGAGTCATTTGTAGAAAAGTGAGAAGAGTAGTGGGGAAAGGACACATCCCTGCCATGGGCCAGTACTAAACATGTGTCTTTAACATTTCAATACAGCAGGTCCAGGTTTGTTATTTCCTCAAGTAATAAACTGATAGAAATTTGTCATCACTTTTTCCAAAGTCACCTGGTTAAAATCTCCACATTATAAATGAAGGGTCAGAGTGAGTCATCATTAAAGTGTTGGTGACAGAATGGATTATTTCAATTGCTAGGTCCCCATTTGCCTAGGGGGAAATATAAACATTAATAAGGATGATGTAATTTATCTCCCAGGACAACTAACATAGATGAGGTGTGACAGCCAGAAATTCAATGTCTGAATTATAGACTGTAGTTTTAACTGTAATATGCTACCTTCTACACCATTCCTCATTCACATGGATAACCAGTCTGCCTCCTTTATCTTTTTCCTCACCACACTGGGTTCTGTCTGCTCGAATATGATGAAATCCATCTAGCATTAAAACATTGTCAGGTATATCAGATTTAAGTCAGCTCTCTGTAAAGCATAAAATGCCACTGTAGTGGTATGCTACATGATCTGCTGTAAGCATAGACAGTTCATCCATCTTATTTGAGAGTGATCAAACATTGCTCATTACAATAGATGGTAAATCAGTTCTTAAAGCTTTTTGCCTTGCTTTTACTCTCGATCTGTGGATAAACAGCTCCTGTGGTAAAGTGAAACTGAGCTACTTAGGCACCCTCTACTGCAGTGCAATCTACAGTATGTACTCCATCAGGCAAATTTGACCACAACATCTTACTCTCAGATTCAAGCATATTATTGGACTGCAACTTGTTTGCCACCAGAATAGGAAGGATGAAGAGCCTGAGGGCTGAAGTGACTCTAAATGACTGCTTCCAAATGATAGACTGGGAAATGTTTTGAGTCACATGGGGACAGTATTGAGGGACTCTGTTACTCCATCAGACTATGTTAACTTTTGTGTCGAAACTAGGGGATATAAAAAGACAGTGTATTGATTTCCAAACGAGCAGCCCTGGATTACTATGGAGCTAAAAGGTCAATGAGAACAAGAGCATTCAGATCTAGGGACAAAGAGGGTCTGAAGGATGTACAGCATGTGCTAAAGAAAAAGATGAACAAAGGAAAGGATTACAAAGCAAAGATGTCTAAGAATGACAAGATAGACATCCAGAATAAACTGGGTATAATTACTGGACTTGAGCAATCTATGGCTTGGGTGCTACAAGAGAATGTTGACAAAGCTAATGCCTGAACCAAGTTTATAATAGATTTTTCCCTCCCACTGCCCCATTCTTTAAATACCCAGTCTCCACAACCCCATCCCACCACCATCAACAACTGATACCACGTTAGCTAGAATGGCCAGTGACATGTCCACCTCTGACCATCAGTGTGAATTGTCCATAACTGAAGACCAAGTAAGGAGACAAGTGACAAAGCTACACACAGGGAATTCTGCGGGACCAGATGTAGTCAATCCACGAGTTCTTAAGACTGTGCTGACCAACTTTGTAGTGTCTTCTGTCACTCTGTCCCTAAGGCTTTAGGAAGTGCCACTGCTGTGGAAAACAACCTGTATTGTTCCTGTTCCAAAAAAGGCAGGCACTTCTTCACCTAATGATTACAGACCAGTGGCACTTACATCTTACATCATAAAAACCTTTAAGAGACTGGACCTGGACTATATGAGTCCTCTTGTGGTAGACCACCTGGACCCACTGCAGTTTGCCTATCAGACAAAGATTGGAGTGGAGGATTCAATTATCTGTCTGCTCCACAAGGCATATTCTGGCCTGGAGAAAACTGAGAGCACTGTGAAGATTATGTTTTTTGATTTCTCCAGTACCTTCAATACCATCTAGCTATACCTGTTAAGAGGTAAACTCGGAGATATACAGGTGGATGAGCCTATGGTGTCCTGGATAATGGACTGTTTGTTGGGTAAACTGCAGTCTTTGAGGCTCAAGGATTGTTTCTGATACTGATGTGAGCAACAATGGAGCTGCACAAGGAACAGTCATGTGTCCTCTTCTCTTCACTCTGTATACTTCCAACTATAAATATACCACCAGATCATGTCACATGCAGAAATTCTCAGATGATTCTGCACTTGCAAGGTGTATTGACAAAGTATATGAGTCAGGTGGAGAACTTTGTTTCTTGGTGCAATGAGAATTGTCTGTATTTTAGCATCAGCAAAACCAAGGAACCGATTACTCACTTTCTCCACATCAGTTACTATTCAAGGAGAAGATGTAGGGGTGGTCCATTCCTAAAAAGGTCTATATCAATGACAGGTGGGATTGACACAGAGGAACTCTGTAAGAAAGAGCAGAGAAGGTTCTTCTTCCTTAGGAGACTGTGTTCCTTTAATGTGGGAAGTAACATCCTTCACATCTTCAATAACTCTGTGATGGCCTGTGGGATTTTCTATGCTGTGGTGTGCTGGGCTGGTAACATCACTTCAAGAGAGGCCCAATGAAACAACAGGCTAATTAAAAGAGCAAACTCAGTTGTGGCACGCATACTGGACCCCCTGGATGTAGTAGCGAAGAAGAGAATTAAAACTAAACAGTACCATTATGAACAGTGCTGCACATTCTCTCTCTGATACGGTAAGAAGTACAGTAGTACTTTCAGGCAACTAATTATTAAGCATTTATGTGTCAAGAAATGCTACTGTGGCTCCTTTTATACCGACTGCAATACGTCTGCATAATGCCTAACTGTGACTGGGACAGCTAAGTCAGAACTTTTCTTTCTTTGAAGTTTTCTTGCATATAGTAATTCCAGTGTAAATTCTAACCAAAGTGTGTGTGTTTATTCATTAGTTACTTATGTACTTATTTATGTATGTATTTATTTACAGAGCTTCTGTAAAAGGCCAAATTTCCCCCTGGGAACTAACTAACTAACTGTCTGTCTGTCTGTCTGCCTTCCTTCCTTCCTTCCTTCTAATGGCAGATTGAATTGGGAAGGATGAGTTGGTCGAGTTTCTTATATAGGAGCTCTGGGGTGATAGTACTAAAAGCAGAGCTAAAGTGCACAAGCCACATCCTCACATATGCCCCAGGCTTACCAAGGCATTGGTAAATAACACCTAGACTCAAATTCTGTGTATCATCCACAGAACTCTTGACTCCAAATGCAAACTGAAATGGATCCAGGAAGTCTTTTGTAGCATTCTTGAGGTAAGTTAAAATAAGGTGTTCAAAGGTTTCCATTACTACAGTGGCTAAAGCTACCAGTCTGTAGTCATTCAGTCCTGTGACATTTGATTATTATTGCTGCTGGAATGATGCTGGAGGACTTGAAGCAGGTAGGAACTGTAAATGCTTGTTCTGATTACACATGAGGGTTGGAGTTTTGGCGATGTAATGTCAGTTTTCTCTTCATCGACAGGATATCATTTTTACTTGGCCAATGCTGCTCTGCTTGTGATTGCAAAGCAAAATACTCATTCCACAATTTTTATCTTCCCACAACTTCTGCATGCAAATGTCTACTTACCAATTTAAGATTCGTATTATCTACAAGGAAATCAGCAGAGTCAAACATGGAGTTGCTAGCCTGCTTCGCCAAACATGAACACCAAGATGATTGTCCAGTGCTTTTGATGACCTTTCCTCTCGCAACATTGCTGTTCTCCAGAAGCACCAGTAAGTTGAGACACCCCATTTCAAATTCACTGAGTTCTAAATTTCTACCAAGAACTGTAGGTGACGATTGAAGTTTTAATTACTTTTAACTCATGAAAGGCACCACTGTAAAAAAAAAAAAAATGTGTTTTCATTATACTTCACATTCCTTACTTGTATTCATCCATTTACTCATTTTCTATTGTATTTTCTTTCATCTCTCATAATCTTTTAGGGGGGAAACACTAGGATATAGATCTGCTGCAACTAAACTAAGAGGTAGGAGGAGTGCCCCAAAATAAAATTTGCATGAATACTAGAAAATTTTGAATGTGGAGAAAACAAATCCCATGCTCCTGGTGTACCAAGTATAAACCACAACACAAATGTACCACAGATTAACTGCATATTTATAGGTTAGATTGATTAGGGACTCTAACTTAGCTTTGTGTCAGTGAATTCACATTCAGTGTTAATTTCTATGTTGTACACCAAACTGCAAAATATGCCATGACTTGCCACAGCCTTGTTTTGAAATAAAAAGTAGATGCATAAGTTTTCTCAAAGTATATTGTCATGTAGTAGTATCAGTATCAGCATCAAATTTTAAATTATCACCATGAAGTAGTATTAAATTTAGCATCATGAGGTAGCAGTAGTATTCTCAAATTTAAATATATCTTCGTGCAGTAGTAAATTTATTGCCATGTAGTAGAAGTAGTATCGTCAAATATACTTTTTTTGTTATGATGTAGGAGTAGTAGTAGTAGCAATAGTAGTATTGTCAAATGTAAATTATCATCCTGTAGTATAAGTAGTATTGTCAAATATAAATTTATTGTCATGATGTAGAAATAGTAGCAGTAATAGTAGTATCATCAGATTTAAATTTGTTTTGAGGTAAAAGTAGTATCAAATTTAATTTTGTCATGTAGTAGTAGCAATAGCAGTAGTAGTATCATCAAATTTAAAGTATCAAAATGTAGTAGTAGTGTCATCAAATTTAAATTTATCAAAATGTGGTAGTAGTAGCAATAGCAGTAGTAGTAATATTGTCAAATTTAAATTTATCGTCATATTGTATTAGTAGTATCGTCAAATTTAAATTTATCATCATGTAGTAGTAGCAATAATAGTATAGCCAAATTTAAATATATTGTCATGTAGTAGTAAAGTCAACTTTAAATTTATCATCATGTAGTAGTAGCAATAGTAGAACTGTCAAATTTAACTTTATCATCATCCTGTATATAAACCTCTATGCGTGGAAGTGTGTGTGTGTGTCTGTCCGGCCTGGAAGTGAGAGGTGGAGTTGGCGTAAGATCTCTACCTCCAAGGATACGCAAACGAGGCGAGCACATCGGCAAAACGAAACCTCCGAAGAAAGAGTCACTCACTTAGCCGCTAATACAGAAGCGAGGCCTATTTCTAATCTACCCTTCATTTCCAAAATTCTTGAAAAAATAGTGGCTATTCAACTTCATTCTCATTTATCTCAAAATAATCTGTATGAACAGTTCCAGTTTGGTTTTCGTGCCCTCCACAGTACAGAAACAGCACTTATAAAAATTACTAATGACCTCCTTATGGCAGCTGATTCTGGTTTAATTACTATTCTCATCCTCCTTGATCTGAGTGCAGCCTTTGACACTATTTGTCACACTTCTCTTCTCAATAGATTATCATCGATTGCCATTACCCACACTCCACTAGATTGGTTCAAATCCTACCTCTCAGGCCACACTCAGTTTGTTCAGCTTAAAACTTGCACATCCCAGCCCACCATTGTTACTTCAGGTGTGCCCCAGGGCTCTGTCCTGGTGCCCCACCTTTTCATTATTTACCTCCTTCCCCTTAGAAACATCTTTCATAAATATAACATTAGCTTCCACTGTTATGCTGATGACACCCAGCTCTATCTCACTAGCAAACCTACTGTTTCCTTTCCACCCCCTCACTTACTGATTGCATAGCTGAAATCAAATCCTGGTTTTCTTCAAATTTTCTTAAATAGTGACAAAACTGAGGTTCTCCTCATCGGTACAAAATCAATATTATCCAAAACTGATAATTTTTCAATTGTTAATGATAATTCCTCTGTCTCCCCTTCCCCACAGGTTAAGAGTCTGGGTGTCATCCTTGATAGTACTTTATCCTTTCAGTCCCACATCAATAACATCTCCTGGTCTGCATATTTCCACTTCCGTAACATTAATCGTATTTGCCCCTCCCTCACTCCCCACACCATTGCTATCCTTGTTCATAGCCTTGTCACTTCTCATCTGGATTATTACAATTTCCTTTTCTTTGGTCTTTCTCGCAAATCTCTTTACAAGCTTCAACTGGTCCAGAATTTATCTGCCTGTATCATTACTAGAACCCCCTCTATTCACCATATCTCTCCCATTTTACAGCAGCTTCACTGGCTTCCAGTTAAGTTCCGCATTCAATTCAAAATTCTTCTGTTAACTTTTAAAGCTATTCACAACCTTGCCCATCCATATCTGTCTGACCTCCTCCATGTTGCCATTCCCTCCCATACCCTTAGATCCTCTTCCTCCATCCACTTGACTGTCCCCTTCATCCAAGCATTCAGTTGCTCTGCTTCCCAGCTCTGGAACTCACTACCATCTGAGCTTAGAAATAGAATCATTTTCACTTTTCAAATCTAAACTTAAAACTCATTTGTTTAAGACTGCTTGTTTCCCTTTGATTACAATTGCTCTGTCTGATTTTAATTTTTGTATTCTAGTTTTTTTTTTATAATCTGTGTTTTATCTATTGTTTGGTGTCCTTGAGTGTTTAGAAAGGTGCCTACAAATAAATAAAATGTATAATTTTAATTCAAACATGAATATATGAGCTGGGCAAAAGTACAGGAAATTTCAAGAAAGTTCAGGAAATGTTTGTATGCAGAGTAGTACAATGAAATTTGTACTTACACTACATATTTTGTACAGAGTAGGAACATTAGTACAGTACTAAAAAGACAACATATTCCTTGATACATCAAATGTAACATATATACAGTCCAGTGGAAAACTTTCAAGCCAACCAAGAAATCAGTTTTTAAACTTGTTATCTGGTTATTAAGCATTTATTGGTGCAAGTAAGCACTATATAACATTAGAATAAATACAGTCATATGAAAAAGTTTGGGAACCCCTCTCAGCCTGCATAACAATTTACTTTCAACAAAAAAAGATAACAGTGGTATGAAGAGACTAGTCAAGAAGTGGAAGCCCCAAAAAACTTACTGCCCCAGAAAAACAGAATTTTAGAGTCACTTCTTTAAGGAGCAGAAGGAAGAAATCCAGTTAAGTGTTTGCTCAATGTCTGGTTCTTGAACTTTGTGAAAAATTCTTTGAAAAACTGGTCTTTGTAGGATGTATTGCAACTTAGGAGCCATTTTTATGGAACGACAGGTAAAAGAGATTGCAGTATACAAAAGGTAAATAAAGTACGGAGGAACACCCAGTGGTAGAAAGACTTATGGGGCAATGATTCCAAACATGAAAATTTTGGTTCACAATGGTGGTAGTGTCTTAGACGATAGTTGGTGAGAATTGCTTTGCAGCCCATCTGAAGCCTAATTTGAAGCACAGTGGCACCTCTGCTATTGTCTGACGGTGCTTTTTAGCCACTGGTGAGAGGGATTAAATGAAATCAGGGAATGGATAATGGCTGAGAAATCATTATTTGTGTGATCATTATATTTCTGCATGATAATGATCCCTTATGTATGACAAACATAATACCTACTCTGCGGATGGAACACTGACAGGTCACTTCAGCCCTGACCAGAGATCACATTGACAGGAAAAGAGCAAAAAGTAGCCAAAATAAAAGAAAGCAAGACAGCAAATCCTGTAAAAAGCTTGAAGGATAAACCACAGGATGTTTTGCAATAATTTATACTGCTGTTTAGAAAAACAATTTGCTTCAGTTTTGCACTCTAAGATAGGCCACTCAAGGTGTGGATTTGTTTTTAAAATCCATGATGTTCTTACTACTTTGTATTGTATCAATGTTTATGTGTGTGTTAGGTAGTGTTTTTGCATGCAACTACCCAGACATCTAGTTCTAAAATAATATTCTTGGATAATCTAAAATTTTTACACAAAAACGTTTATACAAGATACACTCATGCAGGTGTGAATGGCTGGGGAATAGCCTTATGATGTGTGGATATAATCCACTCTAGCGTGAGTACTGATGGAACTGTGCTGTTTGTCAGAGTCGGGGAAGCAGAATGAAGTCAGACGGTGTGATTCAAGAATCTGCTTTTTTGTGGGTATGTCATCAATAATTAAATGGAGATTGTTTTGCGAGTTTTGCAACCTACTGTGGAAAACTTTGGACTATGCCCATCGGATAGAAAATGTAAAGACGACTGGAAAGGTTTAGTAAGTCATAAATGCATAAAATATATGTAACACTAATCATTTTTATCCCAAACTTATTAGCAGTTAATTTTTTAAAAAAGTTACAGTTCACTA